>NC_072787.1:23784042-23935111 GCF_022539595.1 Amphiprion ocellaris
TATACTCCACTCCAGCGGTGCTCCTGCAGTGTTCCCTATAAGCAGGTCTTAAGAGCAGTAAATAACACATTTTCTTCTTGTTTTCTCGCCATTAAAGCTATTAAATTCTGTCAAAAGTGGCCGTGTGTTTATCTCTAAAGGTCACCAAAGACAGTGACCGCTTACAGGATATTGCATATTCATGCAGGACAACTTTGAAGGCTGAGCGCCGAGTTAATGCATCTGCTTGTGCACTTTTTTTTTTTTTTGTCAAACTCTCATTTAGTTCAGCGTTTAAGTATTTGTGTGTTCAAACGGTTTTCTGTAGAGAAATGAGAGCGATGTTTTCGCTGTTTAATGTTCCCCAACATAACTGCCACACTGCGCTGTCTGTTTTATTTGACAGGACGTCACAGCTAATCCACTAATTATACCGTGTGCGCTGTTTAGTTTGGACTTTTACTGTCTTTTATCGAGCACAGATGACAGGAGAAGGCAGATCCTGCAGCACAATCTGCTTATTAACCTTAAGGATGCAGTTAATCGTCTTAATTTTGCAGCATTTGTTAGCATGCTTCTGTTAAATAACTATAGGTGGCTCCCATGCAGACTTCACTGGGTTCCTCCTGTATGCAGTCTTAACTGCAGGAGTGAGATCTGAAAGTTGCTGAATATGGAAATAGTCGAGCAAAGTAAGAGGTACTTAAATATTTATCTGAGTACAGTGACTGAGGTAAATGTACTTGGTTAAGCTCCACAGCTGCCGCCTCCTTGTGCACCCATATGGCCCCTTAAGGTGATAATTTCTGCAACAGTTGCTAAAGTTAATTGTTAATATGTTTCCCTGAGGTGCACGGCCAACCTCGTGTTTTTTCAGGGGCTATTTTTACAGATTGTGCGTTTCTTAGAAACCCTTCAACCGAGCACCAGCTCCAAGAGGAAAAACTAGAGTAAAACCTGCCGTGTGCCCACAATCTGTAGAAAACAGCATTTTAAAAATAAAACCACACTTCCTGGTGTGGTTTTCTTTCACCATTTGATGCTGATAGTGGTTGTAATTAAATTTTTGACAATTTCCAACTCCTGAAGTGCCTCTTTTTCCCGCACAGTCCCCATGACTCCTCGCCGAGAGTGCAGCGAACAACAAGTCAACACGTCCTATAGAGCTGAGAGGCCGGGGACCTCTGGCTGACATGTGGACAGTCGATGGGCTTGTTGGCTGAGAAGAGTTTGGCCGCGGCTGAACTTTTCTCGCTAAGGGAACGTCAACAACCCACTAAAATCCTATGTTTTCTATTTCTGTGCAGAGGCAATTTCGTTTCATGACCGTAACTCCGGCTGGCAAGAGTAAAGAGGATGTGAAGTTAACGGTTTTTAAAAGCTTCCCAGGCCTCTTCAACTTCTGGTAGAACAATCTATAACAGCCACCCTTGCCAGAAATGACTGATAACGAAGGTTTGAGATGTCTAGTTTTTGTGTATTTATGACGAAGGTCAAGGTAGATTCATTTCTTATCTGCAGACAATGGACTCTTTTGTGTTTCTGCCCTTGCAGTTGATACTTCGATTCCCCAGTAGCAGCGCTTCATTGATTTGACCACTACTACTTGCTGTAGTTGCACAAGTAGGCATATTTTATGTATTAATAGGTGCATTATCTTTTAATTTGTACCCCGTAACACTCCCCAAAACTCACCTGCAGGTTTAATAGGCATGTTATCTTTAAAAAAATGTCAAAATTTAACTGGAAAAACAACAAACCATCATGTTTTTAAATTTCTGGCAGTTCTTGTCCAATATTCCGAACTGTGGGTAAAATTAACCAAGTTTTAGCTTAAAATCTTACCTCAAAATCACTTTTAAAAAATTTAAATGTAAATTGAAAGTTAACTTAACTGCAGTCTGTGTTTACGTAGTATAGTAGATATGAGTATGGAAACAAATTACAGGAAAATATAACAGATTTGATCTATAAAATTATAGCTGCTTATCTCAGAAATGGCAAACAGGGCGCTCGTATAGCTCAACGCGTTGAGCGGGCGACCCGTATGCAGGGGCTGGTCCCCGACGCAGCTGGCCCGGGTTCGATTCCCGCTCGCGGCCCTTTGCTGCATGTCTTCCCCTGACTCTTCTCCTATTTCCTGTCTCTCTCTCACTGCACCTATCCAATAAAGCTGATAAAAGGCCCAAAAAAATAACTTTAAAAATAAAAAAAAAGAAATGGCAAACAGAGGTGGAAGTTTTCATTAAATTGTTGAATGATACATTCAGCATGGTGAAACATCTTTCTGGAGTTGATGCGTAGTTTGTAGAGGTTGTTAACATTAATTGTATGTGGAGCCACCATTTTTCCAATATTGGTATTTGAATCTGTCTAAACTTTGGGCTCTTTTACAACCTGTCTCTCATTTACTAGTAGATTTTTACTATATTAGATGTTCTATAATGACATCTTTTTACAAATGGTATTTTTTCTGTGTACACAGTTATTAAAGCTGATATAAATGATGGTCAGAACTACCAAAATGACAATATTCTCCAGGTTTGTGGTGCAACAGGGTCAATGTCAGTCCAGATTATTGGAAATCATCAATACAGGGATGAAATTTAATTAATGCTCCCTGCTCTTTTCATATGGGGTCACAGAATAATGTGCATCTTGACCTTTAGTGGAGCGGTGGGCGATGAATGGCACTTGTTTTGAAAAGGTAAGTTCAAACCTACACAGTACACACAATATTACCCAGTAGCCTTTGTATATGGAGATAACAAATGAGAAACTTTATTGTGATGTGTCACTATTATGTTGAGGAGGCCTTTGTGTGGGGAAATGTTTGACAATGACGGCGCAGCTGATTGAATTTGTCAAGAAAGAAACTCAATGTCAGTGAGCTGCAATAAAAGGATACGTGCACTGTGGATCATTCGCCGAATAAAATGCACTCGCAGACAAATCACACACATTTCTGAAGAGATGCCGGATGGGATTTGGTACTTATAGCTGAAGCGCTTTCAGGAAAAGTCAATGTAAGTATAGGGTTGGACTTGGCAGATATCCAAAACTCTACGTTCCAAACAAAAGGTCCATTTACTCAAAATCAATGCCAAAGACAAACTGCGCCGGAGTTAAATTGGGATACATATCAGCAGTATGTTTTTTGTTTTTTGTTTTTTTAGATACTAGCTTGTGATCCTTGCTACAAAAAGCTCTAATACATTGTGTGTTTTTGGATTGGGGTTGTTTCTCACAATGAGTGGAAGGACGTAAAGTGTACACAGTATATATAATAAAATAAGTTTTATGACACATAAACTCTGTGCTTTAAAGTGCATGAAGCAAATGCCACAAATGGCCAGAAATGTAGCTCTTTTAAGATGTTTTTTTTGCTGGTTTGGTGTAGAGAAATTTGACTCGACTGCACACTGCCCCGACCTCAACCCTGTCCATCGGCTTTTGGGATAAACTGGAACCCCAACTGCTAGCAAAGCCCTTCTCGTCCAAAGTAGTTCCCAACCTCGCTAATTCTCCCAGGGCAAACCTTGCAACCAGGTTTTTATAATCTGGTGGAAAGCCTGAAACTCCAGAAGCAGTTGCTGTTTTGGCAGCACTCACTGATTTCATGTTAGTATGTTGGCGTATATTTGCTCTTAAGTGTAATTTGGCAGAAACATCAAAAAAAGGGCCAAAAATTTATTTAAAAAAATGTGTAATAAAGCTTCTTGAAACACCCAAAATTCATCAGAATGCACAAACAGTTTAACGAGGGATGTTAAAGATTTAAAAAATGTATTGTACATTAGCTGCACTAGCTGATTGCGCCACAAAGTGGAGCCTCTCACCTCACTATTTTGTAGTATGAAAGATTGCAGCTCATTCACTGTGCTTAGTACCGTAGCAACCCAACGAGGCACTTATTCGGACTACGGCTTCTCTATGTTGGAAAGCAGAGAGCAATGACGCACCTGTGGTTCAAATTAACTCTATTAGCATATGGAGAGCAAATGTCCACTGTACTTTGTAAATTAGTTTTTATTGTTAAAAATAATTCTGCCGACTATCGGTTAATGGAAGTGTTTAAAATTTGCATCCTGACATTTAACCGAGAACAAACCTGTTAGCTACAGAAAGCTGCACAACATAGAACTAAACATAATTCGCAGTAGGTCTGACTGTTTCGGAGCCTCCAGATTTATTTGTTTTTACTTTATTTTTACTTTACGACGGAGTTATGTAACCATCGGCGCATGTTTGTCTGTCTGTTTGTCTGTTCGCAGCATTACTCAAAAACGGATGAACAAATTTGGATGAAATTTTCAGGGAAGGTCAGAATTGACACAAGGACCAAGTGATTAGATTTTGGCAGTGATGTGGCTTATAGTCTGGATCCACAGATTTGTTAAAGATTTCTGTATCATTGCAAGATAGCTGCACGACGTCACTGTAACTATGACAAGTGAACAGCTGCCTTACATTCCTACTATAAATCCACCGCTGCAGACTTATCGGGACTTATCCATTGGAAATGATACAAGGAACAATTGAATAAATTGTGGCGGTGTTTCTGAGTCCCATCAATTCCCGCCACCCGCTACTTATTTAGGTCATGCGTTTCAGTATCCGTACATAACATACACATGCATAACACACACCTGTGCTCAGCTCAAGGTCGTTTTTTATTAAAGACTTCAGCCGTCGGAAAGGATACGACTGAGCAGCCTTGGCAGAGTACTGCGCTCTACGAGTGCTTTTCTTCTTTGTGTGGTTAAATGTTAATTAACCCCTATTTAGGCTGGTCTTTATTAAAAACAAGTCGATAGAAATTGTCAATAATTACCAATATCAACTAAAATGCAACACGTTATTGTGACAGCCTCTTACAGCTACATCACCGAGCCCCAAGTCAGTCATTGTTTCTGTAATTTTCAGAGTCTAATTTAATAGTAAATGAGCATTTCAAGATGTTTCTTGGAGGAGAATGTCATAAATCTCTGTTATTTTCAACTTCAGTCTACTTAATTTATGACTTATAGGCACCACTGGGAGTTCAGCAAACCAGTGTTTTGTTACAAACTAAAACTTTATAGGTGCAGTTTGCTGTGTATGAAATCAAGCCTCTTGCATCACACAAAATCCATCAGGACACAGAAACCATTCAACCAAGGTTATTTCAGCGGTGTGAAAAGCAAAGAAAGACAGAGAAATCTCTGGTTATATGTGCTGAGCCAAAACACATTGTTTGCACGATCGTTCAGGATGTCCTTTGCAGATGGTTAATCTGGTAATATCGCAACAACTTGGGAAATGACAAAGAACACAAGGTTTCATGAAAAAAAAACAGAAAATAAAAAATGTCTGCTGCACTGTGCTTGGCTCCGTCTCTGATGAAACTGTCTGTCTTTGTTGTGCTACGCCATGTGTTTGGCGTCCCATTCTGTTGTGCGCACACGGCCTACTGCAAATTTGTGTTTATGGGTGTTGTGGGGTGGTGGATTGAGCCAAAAAACCAGAGAGAGAGGCAGACATTAAAGAGAGGGAGGAAGACTGAGCGGGACAAAGACAGACAGAGGAGGGCAGTTACCTCAGATGCAGTTTGCCCACATCTCATTAGTGCCTGCTTTCAGCCCAGCTGATGTTCACCACCTACTGAATTATACATCCGCCACTAATTTGGGAAGGATTTAATATCGTATCTGCTTTATCTCTATCAGAAAAACTGCAGGCATTTCATAATTTATCTGTTAGAGCCCTCTAGTTATACCTTCCTCGCTTTAGAAACAGAGGGAAGGAATCTTAAATTAGCCTTATTTTGAGCATTATGACCTACATGTGGCTTATCAAAATGGCACTTAGCAAAAATAAAATTTAAAACAGATTGCACAAACAATAAGTCCACCAGATAAAATCTAAGAGAAGTTCCAAGACACAATATTGACATTTCGTTTTCATTCTCCTAATGAAAAAAAATTGTTGAGAGTTACTGAGGGGTAACCGGCTGCACAGTATAAAAACATTCTGTAAAGGAATTTAAAAACTGGATGAAAAAATAGATAGTATCTAGTTTACTTAGTTTTATCTAGATTTATCAAGCTTTTACTGAATATCATATATAATTTAAATAAACATGGAAAATCTGTAAAAGAAGTAAAAAACAAATATTTACCATTTTTTAAATCCTTAATATGTGTAGTTTTTTTTTTCTTTTAAGCAATGGAAAATATTAGTAAAATAAGATATTTTTGGCTGATTTGAAAACTAATTTTACAGTCAGAAGGTCGAAAGAAAAATAATTACTGTTTGTAAAAATACCGATTTTTGATGTGGACATTATTATTGTTGTTTTTTTGGGCTTTTTTGCAGTCAGTTTTTTTTTTAGCAGTGTGTGAATTTACTAGATACTATCTATAATTGGGGGAAAAAACATGGAAAATCTAAAATTCTATGATTTATGATTATTTATTTTACTATTTTACTTTTTAAAAATCAATACAATGAAAAATGTGTAAATCATACATACAAATACATACCTTTAATGTATAATAATGTCTAATGTTTTTTACAGTCATTAATAAGTCAATACTTTAATAGTATCTGTAATTCTTCAAAGCACATAAAATCTGTAAAATAGCAGAAAATGTTTTGCTATTTTTCAAACAGTAATATAGATCTTTTTCTCAGTAGTAAATAATAGTATGATAATAGTATTTCTTCTTGTTTTAAACAGTAACAATTTGAAGATGATTTACCTTTCTTTTTTTACAATTCTCACTATGCATTGTATTTCTTTTAAACAATGGCAAATATCTGTAAAATGGTATTTTTTCATATTAAATACAGTAAAAAATTGTCTAAATTTGCCATCAGAAGTTGTAAAAGAATAAATTACTATTTTTAAAAATACAATATATGTATTTTAACAAATCATGAAAAAACTTTTTAAAAAAGCAGTAAATTGTTTAAAAAATCCCACTTTTTTTTTTTTTTTTTAAAACATTGTGACTCTCTAAACTGATGCTGCTTGCATGATACATGACTGATGCTTGTGTGCAGTAGATCCCCAATAAGTCATACATATTAAAACAGCAAATGATCTTTCACCTCCAATTTCACGTGTGCGGTATGAAATATTACATGCTTGTATTTTTAGTAATGCTAACCGAGCTTCCACGCCGCACAGACAGCGGCCACACGGCCTGATTATGTTACAGTGATAAAAATAATGCCAGCCATCCATCAGAGGCTCAGAGGGGGATTTTAACTTTATGAGCGAATCGCAGTAAGGCAATCACCGTGAGCGACGCGTTCAAACTCTGATGAGTTTACTGTCAGAGGAGGTAAATTACAGCGAGGAGCTCAGAGGGGTCCATCATGCTTAGCTCAGGTTACGGAGGTTCAGGTCGGATGTTTTCCAATCACCACCTGGCAGGAAGACAGGTGACCAAAATGCTGTCCAGCTAACAAGCGGCTTTTGTTTAGAAGCCCTTTTGTCTTGTAATTGGGACTGTGTCAACTAAAACAGGCCAATTTCTTTTTTTAAAAAAGAAAGAGCACAATATAAATGTTTCTTGCACAATTCAGAGGTGATTGAGGGATAATTTATGTGATATAGGGACGTGTATCGTCATGTTTTTCAGCCTCCAGGTTTCTCTGAATAATTAATCTCACAAGCAACAATCAAGGGAAATTAATTATCTTTTGTTACGCTGCAGTTCACCATTCTTTGTAGTTGCCCCATGACTCAGCCTTTGTTGTGTTTACCTTGCAAAGGTGACTCTCCAGACAGTGTTTTTTTTTCTCTTTTTCTTTTAAATTATGGACTTTTGAATTGAAATATGAAGGTTTACAAAATATCCTCCAATAATCAACTTTTTATTTAACACGTAGAGCTAGATGGACATGCTTTTTCATCCTAATTTAGATCCCTTCTTCACAGTTAAATTTGAATTTACATACATTTTAATCATCTTTAGTGCCTGCAGTAGTGATGCAAATTAAAGCAATTTCGTTAACCGATAGTCAACCATGTTATTAGTCAGTAGTCATTAAAAAGAAAGAAAAACAATGGTTATTTTTCAAATATGGATGAAGCCATTTTAGATCACAGAGCTAAAATTTTCTGTAAAAGTTGCTTGGTTACATTAGCCACTAGCTTATTGAAAAGTCGGTCCATGAAACTAGACCTCATCTACAATGCATGAGCACTGACTGGAAGGCATTAACTGCCACATGAGTCTTTGTCATGGTGCCCATTGCTAGCTAAACCCACACAATGCTCTCTCACAATGCACAATATGGAACTGTCGGTATTATCATTAATGCTGCAGTCTTTCATGCCATTTTATGGTAAGAGGCTCCACCTGGTGGTGGAGCTAGGTACCACAACTAGTCCACAATACATTTTCTGACCTCCATGACCTTCATCTTTTGCCTTATTTAATCAATTAAAAAATAATGTAAAACAGTGGGTATTTTCCAAATAAGGATGAAGCCGTTTTTGACCACAGACCTAAAATTTGCTCTAGAAGTTTTTTTGGTTTCATTAGTCATTAGTTTTTTGAAAAGTCGTCCCAGTAGCTACAGCTCATCTACAATGCATGAGCACTGACTGGAAAGCATTAACCATCACAGAAGTCTTTGTTATGGTTCCCATTGCTTTTTCAATTATATAAATGCTAATATAAAAAAAAATGCAAACATTATAATACAAAAGGCTGATGAAAATGTAAATATTTGGATAACCTAGACTGCTGTGAAAAAGAAAATCAAGATACAGCACGTATGACTAGCTCTTATAATACCAAAGATAAGAGCTTAAAAGTAAAAGACAGTGAAATTACACTGAAAATACCCAAGGACTATGTATTATGAAAATAAAAACTAAAAAAAAAAAATATGAAAATTAGAATACTTCATTTGATAGCCTGTTGGCCTTCTTTCAGTGCTCTACATCTTAGGGGAAAAAAAAAAAAAGGCCGGTGTAAATCAGGTCGAATCCAGATTCATTTCAGCTGCCTTTGAATTGCCTTGTTGAAAAGCACAATACAAATAAACTTGTGTTATCTTGCCCGTGAGTATCTATAACTGCTAATACTCTTCACAACTTGCAGTCTTCCCTCGACAAAAACATGAAAGTGCCATTGCTATTCAACCGATAATTGAGACGAGAGATTCAAGGCAGCGCTTCAATCTCTGTTCTTCAGATGGAATATTCCAGTGTTGCGTCCTTGTTTTAGCACAATTGCCGGTGAAACCTCTTATCTCTCCTCAAACTTGTCATTGCTACTTTGAAAAAAAAAAACAAAAACTCAAAGGCAGCGAGTCTCGAGATTGCATCGGCAGAAAAACAATATCCCCAACAAAACAGGAGGGGAAAAAAAAAATACTTTGCCAATTCTTGTGAGATTACCAGTTCTGGTGCTAAACACACATGCAAGGAAATGACACGGTCAGAATCAGTAGAGTTAATCTCAGGCAGAATCACCTGGGGAATAGCGGTCCCTGAGCTCATCAGAGTCCGAGGCAAAGTTGAGGAAGACACCTCTAGCAAACACCGCCATAACACATCCAATATCCCTGACATGTTTAGCTGTCTGCCCATGTGTCCTCTGCCAGAGGAGGAAAACTGGGAGATTAGATCATATTAGATAACGGGGCAGATGACCCGCTAGGTGGGATTTTGTGTTTTGAACCTTTTCCATCATGGGCAGCAGTTCTTTTCGAAAAGGCTAAAAGTGACACAGCAACATGGGCTGCCTTAGCTCCTTTTCTTCAGCACAGACACCACCAGTCAAAAGTTTGGACACACCTTCTCATTTAATGCTTTTTCCTTTATTTTCATGACTATTTTCTAGGGGTGGGAATCTTTGGGCACCTCACTATTCGATAATGATTACAATTCATGGGCTACGATTCGATTATAAATCGATTATTGATGCATCTTTAATTTATGTATATTGTAGAATGTCGGGATGGCCGTGTTGGTGAAATGATGGGATGGTGTGTCTGGGCTCCAATGTATGCAGCATTTCATACATTATATATAATGTGGCTCTTGTCCAATTCGCTTCTGCTGTCGTGCTGTAGAAGCTGACATGTTTCCACACATCTGCTTTTAAATTAGTAGATCTGAACAGCGAAGTGGGTGGCGGTCAACCGGGTTTGTTTTATTCAGTGTGAAGATGATGGCAGCTTTCAAAAAACTAGAAAAGAAACTCAGAGAGCTCAGTACTCTGCCAAGGCGGCTCAGTCATATTATTTCCTACAGATGAAATCTGTAGTAAATCATTGTTTTTCTCGTGTATTACACGTGTCGGCGTGTCCACTCCAGGTGTGCATCCCAAAGTGTCCCTGAGATGATGGGTACCGCGCTTTTTAGTTACACATTATTTAGAACCTTCTGTATTACTTTAATTAAAAGTTTGATTTAAATAATCAAAATTTGGACGTTTGTAAATTGATACAGATTCATCCACCTCTGAATCTCGATGCATTGAAGACAGAAATTTCCCCCACCCCTACTATTTACATTGTAGATTCACACTGAAGGCATCAAAACTATGAATGAGCACATATGGAATCGTGTAGTAAACAAAAAAAGTGTCAAAAGTCAAAACATGTTGATATTTTAGATTCTTAAAAATAGCAACCCTTTGCTTTGATTACTGCTTTGCACACTCTTGGCGTTCTCAATGAGCTTCATGAGGTCGTCACCTGAAATGGTTTTCCAACAGTCTTGAAGGAGTTCCCAGAGATGCTGAGCACTTGCTGACCCTTTTGCCTTCACTCTGTGGTCCATCTCATCCTAAACCATCTGGATTGGGTTCAGGTCAGGTGACTGTGGAGGCCAGGTCATCTGACGCAGCGCTCCATCACTCTCTTTCTTGGTCAAATAGCCCTTCCACAGCCTGGAAGTGTGTTTGGGGTCATTGTCCTGTTGAAAAATAAATGATGGTCCAACTAAATGCAAACCGGATGGAATGGAGGATGCTGGTTCAGTGTGCCTTCAACTTTGAATAAATCTGAAACAGTGTCACCGGCAAAGCACCATCACACCTCATCCTCCATGCTTCACGGTGGGAACCATGTAGAGACCATCCATTCGCACAAAGACACAGAAGGTGGAACCAAAGATCTCAAATTTGGATTCATCAGACGAAAGCACAGATTTCCACTGGTCTAATGTCCATTCCTGGTGTTTCTTGGCCCAAACTAATCTCTTCTGCTTGTTGCTTTTCCTTAGTAGTGGTTTCTTAGCAGCTATTGGACCATAAAGGCCTGATTGGTTCAGTCTCCTCTGAACAGTTGATATAGAGATGTGTCTGCTGCTAGAACTCTGTGTGACATTTATCTGGGCTCTAATCTGAGCTGCTGTTAACTTTCCATTTCTGAGGCTGGAGACTCGGATGAACTTCTCAGCAGCAGAGGAGACTCTTGGTCTTCTTTTCCTGGGGAGGTCCTCATGGGAGACAGTTTGGATGTAGCGCTGGATGGTTTTTGTGACTGCACTTGGGGACACATTCAAAGTTTGAGATTTTCCGGACTGACTGACCTTCAGTTCTTAAAGTAATGATGGACTGTCGTTTCTCTTTACTTAGCTGATTGGTTCTTGCCATAATATGGATTCTAACAGTTGTCAAATAGGGCTGTCTAACCCTGACTTCTGCACAACACAACTGATGGTCCCAACCCCATTAAGAAGGCAAGAAATTCCACAAATGAACCTTGACAAGGCACACCTGTGAAGTGAAACCATTTCAGGTTCTACCTCATGAAGCTTACTGAGAGAATGCTAAGAGTGTGCAAAGCTGTCATCAGTGCAAAGGGTGTCTATTTTGAAAAATATGAAACATGTTTTGACTTATTTCACATTTTTTTATTTGTGTGTGTAGTGTAGATCCACACGCTTGCAGCTTTCTCCTTTAAAAAAAAAAATAAAAAAATACCCCGTTGCATTTGCTGACAATGAATTCCCAGGCCACCCTGCTGGTTAATTATAATTCCTTTATAACTTTCAAAAACAGCTGAGCCCCCCATTTAAAAACCCATAGACAATATTCCTTAAGATTATATGCACAGCCAAAAAAAAAAAAAAAAGTCCCATAAAGCAACGGCAGCCAGCAGCAGACCCACTAGACCTGCTGCTATTTTGAAAACAAATGTGACTGTTTAAATAGGTCCTTCTCCAAACCCCCTTTCGAATTTGATTTCTGAATACAAAGGCGGATAATTACATAAACATCACTCAGCTACCCACAGCATATAATTAACAGCAGCTAACAAGTTCTGCAGACAGATAAGAAGCAGCAGGCAAGTGGAGTTTTGGAGTGTGTGATTTTTTTTGGGGGGGCGGGGGTGTTTGGTCACCGCATCTGCATGAGTGTTCCAGTAAACACGTGGTAGGAAAATGATAGTACAGTTAGTTTTTGGTATTGGTTTTCCTTCCTTTTTGCAGCCCCTCCTCAGAAATAATAAAAGACAGCGGCGTGTTTGTGAATTCCTTCCTTTGGATGGATTCAAGTAGGAGCGCTGAATAATGGGCACAATGAAAGAAATATTTCAAAAACTTCCCGCGGAGCAGCTGAGCTCTCCAGGCCCGGAATTTGATTTATGCTTAATTTCACTATTTTTCTTTCCCTTGCACCTGACTCCTGGACAATGACAAGGGGCCTTGTGCTTGTCTGCTGCAGCTGCAGGAGAAGGACTGCCTCCATATTGGCTGATAATAACTCATCTGACATTCAGCTGCGGAGCATTATCTCGATTCTCTGCGACCTATTGTGCATTGAAAACCCCTTTTTCCATTTGTTTCCCTCATTGTGCTCCTGCTAAGCAATCCATAGCTTAATTACAAAACAATGATTCTTTTTTTTTTTTTTTTTTTTATAAAACTTTTCGCTGCAATTTAGGCGGCACATGGCCTCCATGTGGAGAAGTTTCCACAGACGCCTCTCTGTGGTCCACCACTCAGTTCTGTGGATTCCAAAAAGACTTTCATCATCCCAGCTATAATTGACAAGCTTGTTTTAACTGCGTCTGCACACAGCCACGGGAATGCAATTTGACATCTGTTGCGGAAGCCACTGGTGCTGCATTACTTATGGTGGTGGCATTAGTTTTTTTTTTTTTTTTTTTTTTTTTTTCCAAACAGTACTGTAATCCAGCTGTGTCTTTTCTTTTCTCCATTTTCTCCCCCCTGCCTCCTCCCTCATCTCTCCCCGCCTACAGTATATTCTTGTACTTTGATAAAACTGTGAAATTAGAGGTCATTTTGGCGGGCTCCAAAAATAGAAGGCAATCCAAGTTTGCCAGCCACCAGGTCTCTGCGGAGTCTGGCAAAAATCAGAATTGTTCGAATGTAATACTCAAACAATGTTAAGGGAAAAGACCCGTGGCTCGCTGCCAGGAAAGTGTACCTCAGAGAGACACACCCTTTTAGATAACATTGTTTCATTAGATCCACATGGCTGCACAAACATGAAGTGTGTTGTTGAGAAAAAAGCACAGTTTGAGTTGGATTTGATAATTCAGATGTGGAGAATCAGTGACAGAAAACTAGAAATATGCTCCTTTCTTTGTAGTTTATTCATATCTATCTGTTTACCTATTTCTATATATAATTTCCCCCGTTAATTACTTTACAACATTGAGTCATTGTCACTATAATTGACAAGAATCTACAAAAACAGCTCTTTTATGTCAAAGTGAAGTAAATTATGAAAAACAAAACATGCAAAATAGGTGATTGCATAAGTATTCACCTCTTTCAAGTAGGTATTTAGTAGATGCACCTTTGGCCACCATTCTAGCATTAAGCCTGTGTTAATAAGCCTCAACCAGCCTGAACATCTGGACACTGAAATTTTACCCCATTCATTCTTTGCAAAACTGCTCAAGCTCGATCAGGTTACACGGAAATCATGAGCAAACAGCCCTTTTCATGTCCAGCCACAAATTCTCAATTTGATTGAGGTCTGGGCTCTGACTCGGCCATTCCAGAACATTCACCTTGTTGCCTTCTGTGCAGCTTTGGCTGTTTGCTTCCTCTCATTGTCTCGCCGGAAAATAAATTTGCTCCCACGTCACAGTTCTAATACAGATTGTATCAGGTTGTCCTTCAGAAAATCTCTATACTTTGCTGCATTCATTTTACCCTCTACTTTTACAAGCCCTCCAGGTCATGATGCTGCCGCCACCATGCTTCACATTATAATGCTGGTCCCATCATCCGTCATATCATGTTGCTGCCACCACCATGTTTCACATCATGATGCTGCCACCACCATGCTTCACAGTGAGGATTGTGTGATTGTAGCTTGTAGTCTCTTGTCCAAAAAGCTTAATATTAGTGTCATCAGACAAAAGTACCCTTTTCCAGTTGACTTTGAAGTATTCCTCATGCCTTTTGGTGAACTCCAGTCAAGATCTAATTTAAGCTTTTTTCAACATCGTCTCTCTTTGTCTCACATTAAGCTTCGACTGGTGAAGAACAGCCAACAGTTGTTGTTTCACAGTTTCTCCCATCTCAGCTGCTGAGACTTGTAAATCATTCAGAAGAATCACAGGTGTCTTGGTGGCCTCCATCACTAATCTCTTTCTTTTACAGTCTCAGTTTTTGAGGACGACTTGCTCTAGACAGATTTACACATGCAACATATTCCTCCCATTTCTTAATGGAGGATTTAACTGGACTCCAAGGGATAGTCAGTGACATGGAAATTTTCTTGTATCCATTACTTGACTTATGCTTTTTAATAACCTTTTCACAGAGTTGCTTGGAATTTTCTTTTGTCTTCATGATGTAGTTATAGCCAGGAGTACTGATTCACAAGTGACTGGACCTTCCAGATACAAGTTTCTTCATACTACAATCACTTGAGATGCATTCAGAAACAATCAGTTATGCAGTCACTTATTTTACGTTTTGTTACATTTTCGCCTTGACATAAAAGAATCTTTGTTCTGTACATTTTTGTCAACAGAAGCCAAATTGAATTGACCGTGATACAGTGTTGAAAAGCAATAAAAGAGGAAAACTTCCAAGGAGGGTGAATATTTTATATAGGCACCGTATCATTATACCCATCTGTTTTCTATCCATCTGCAGGACTGAGCAGTTTAAGCTGTTTAGGATGCAGAGTGATCCAAATAGGTGCTTTTCTACCCAAATTGCCTTTCGTTGAAGATCACATAACATCACGGAGCAGAATTAACAGGAACCCATTGTTTATTCTTCATGCTACAGTTGCTTGGAAAACCTCTATTAGTGAGTGATCAGCCGTGAAGACAAAAAAGCAACAAGGGACAATTTAGACCGGGATTAGAATTGTTAAAAATGCTTCCCAGTCACTTATTTACTCTTGCTGCCGGATGATTTTCTCTTATTATTTCCGACTTATAGTAGGTGAGAAGAAAGAGTGGCAGTCTCCAAGCTTCTGTTATTTTTATCTTAGCTGCTGAGTGCTCATTGCTGTGATGTTTCTGCACTGCACTTTGCACAGATCACCTGTCAGGCACACAGTGCTGCCGGTACTGTGATACTCTCTCTTTAGATTTTTTGTAGCAGTTAAATTTGAATTATCTTCTCCGTGGTAGTCCGACTTTGCCGGTATCTGCTCAGCTCTCCTCGGCTTTCATGCTACCGTTGCTTACGAAATGTAAATGAAACAACAACCAACTACCTGGAGGTTTTTCTTCCTGTATCTAGCAACTGTTGTGTGGCAGCAACTATGAATACTTAGTAAAGCTGTGTGGAAGCACCCACTCACTGAACAGAGCATTAATAAAAGATGATTTTGCAAAATCCCAGATTGCATCCATTGTACTTTTTAATTTTTTTTTTTTTTTTTTTTTTTTTTTTAAATACTGTCTTTTCTGCTACTATCAGTTTAGGAAACAACAGTGAAACTATCTGGTTACTGTTTGGTTTTCATTATTGCTGAATGTATTAAGGACCCCAATTAATGGTAATTTTTGTCTGTCCAGTTCTTATTGTTGTCAGCTGCAGTCCAAGATGTTGGCGTTGGAATCTGTCTGCGGGACAAAACACTCACTGGAGAGACAGCTGAATGATGTCGAGGACCGCCACGAAAGCAGCCCGGCAGGAAAACATCCAGCTAGCTGGTTAGCAACGCCTAAACTTTTGAAATTACACTACCGTTCAAAAGTTTGGGGTCACCCAGACAATTTTATGTTTTCTATGAAAAAACACATTTTTATTCATGTGTTAACATAATTGCAAGGGTTTTCTAATCATCAATGATCCTTTCAACACCATTAGCTAACACAATGTAGCATTAGAACACAGGAGTGATGGTTGCTGGAAATGTTCCTCTGTACCCCTATGGAGATATTCCATTAAAAATCAGCTGTTTCCAGCTACAATAGTCATTTACCACATTAACAATGTCTACACTGGATTTCTGGTTAATTTAATGGTATCTTCATTGAAAAAAATGCTTTTCTTTCAAAACTAAGGACATTTCTAAGTGACCCCAAGCTTTTGAACGGTAGTGTAAATATTCTGACAAAGCACTGGAATGAATGAATGTAACACCATTAACACAAAGGTTTCAACCCAGGGTCAGACATGCTACATAATGTACTCTTTGTGATTTGCTAATCGCACAGTTTCAAATCACAATTTTAATTCAAGATTGTTCAACCCAAAAATATTGCACCCTTAATGACTCCATATGTATGTTTTCTTCTGAAAAGCCCATCCAATGCCAACAAAAGATTGTGTAGATGTTAGAATGCTAATATGACAACAGGACTGATTTTAAGAAATTTAACAAACATAAAAAGTTTATCAGGCAGCAGTAGGAGAATTGCAGTAAATAGTTATTAAAGTAGAATAAACTGATTACCAGGCCCATAAAATTAGATGGCACTGAAGCATAGTTGAAACAGCTAGCCTTGCTTTGAAAATCTCCTCCTGATGCAATTTTTTTTTTCAAAGAAATCTTGAAGAATAAAGGTTTTACTCCTGAAACCCTTTTTAATCAATGTCTGATCAATTAAACAGCTATCATCAAAGAAGTATAAAGAAGCCAGTCAATTTAATGCCTTACAAATCCGAAGAAGTATTTTGAAATCAGCTTTGTTTTGTATTAGTAGCCAATGAAAAGTAGCCAGTTACATGAAGAAACTTCTTCAGGTGAGAGCCACGGCAGCTAAATAGAGTAAACTTTTTAACTAGCAGTTAAAATAAGACAGTGATTTTATGTGTTGCAACTTTTCAAATCAAAAGAGATATTGCCCTCATTTGCATTAATTTGCAGAGCAGAAACCTAAATAATGAGAAAAATCCATCTTCAAAACATTAATTTCATTTTATTGACAATTTAACTTTACACAGTGGGGATTTTGATAACTCTTTTATCCCTCCATGAATCATAAAATAGTGTCACGAGTCAGAAAATATCCATTTTTGCCATGTTTGTACGTGTTAAATGTTGCATAAACCAAGCTCTGGAGGATGTATGGACAAATTCCTCTGTACAAACCTTCAGAATATTGATAGGAGTGAAAGTGGAAAGTTTGATCAATGTAAGTGCCATTGAAGTGGGTATTTCTTGCTTAGACTATGAGGGAAAACTCATTTTGAGAAAATATATGTATTCTAATGTAGACCTACAGATGCAAAGAGACAACGTGTAGTCAAATAAAGGGGTGTGTTTTGGAGATTTTCTTTCCACTTGTCTGAAAGAAAAAAATTTATGGAAGTAAAATATACCAACATCTCGAAATTGACCAGTGTGTGGAAAAGTGATGTTTTTGCCTTGCAGTCAGATCTTAAATCTTAAAAGGACTTTGGCAGCTGCACTTTGGACCAGTCAGAAAGCTTGTATGATATTGTCATGAATATGCCAGAGAAAGGGAACACTGCAGTATTCAATTCTTGACGTAAAAAGCATGTCTTTTGGTGTTTGAATGTGATAAAATCAAGTGTATCTCAACTACATTACATGTTCTGGTTTCTTGTGTGAGGCTCAAAAATGAGGACTCAAATGGGAGTACCGTATGCTTGACTGAATGGCTCCTGTGATTTTTCAAATTCTTCTAATGGCATGTTTTTATGTGGAGAGAATCCCAGTGAAAATTGATGCAATCTGGATCAGCAGAAATGTTCAGACTTTGCATTCAGGGTCTTTCACATTAGACTGATGAAGTAGTCTACCTGTAGCAGACCTTGTTCACACAGAAAATACAGAAGGTGGTGAAACTGGTGGTGCGATGCAGTTTCTTTACAGAAATCAGCTTTTAAATCAACATATTTCTCTTCTCTGTGTTGACTGAAAATGATAGGACGATGATTTTTCAAAAAAGTTCTTTCTGTCCCTCCATTTATTTTTGGTTAGGTCATGGTCGCAGATACTCTGGGGATCCAACACAGTTCCCAGGCCAGATGAGATACACTACCGTTCAAAGGTACGGGGTCACCCAGGTAATTTCATGTTTTCCATGAAAACTCACACTTTTATTCATGTGCTAACATAACTGCACTAGGGTTTTCTAATCATCAATGAGCCTTTCAACACCATTAGCTAACACAATGTAGCATTAGAACACAGGAGTGATGGTTGCTGGAAATGTTCCTCTGTACCCCTATGGAGATATTCCATTAAAAATCAGCCCTACTTGAAAGTGGAAATTACCAAAACATGCATCCATTCCCTCTTCACAATGACGGTCCACTGCAAAGCTCAAATTACTGTGAACTGTCCCTTTTCCCATCAAGTACTGTGGTATTGCTTCAAGAGGTTGCCACTTTCAAGACTGTCTAAAACCCCACACTTCGCCAGCATTGTTTCTGGTGTGAAACTCAGTGACACATGGTGTGAGATAGTATGGTGTGAGACTCAATGTGACATGTTACAGTGCCAGAGAAGAATGTCTTACCCTTTCTTTTTGACATGCTGTCTAAAGGTCGCTACTCTGCACTGGCACTTGATGTTGGCATTAACGTCCCGTGGAATCACCCACTATGAAGTTAATTTCTTGGACGACGGTGGCTGTTTTTATCAGCAAGCAGCGGTGAGTTGAGGCGCACTGCAGATATTTATTTGTCCTGTGTGAGTAAAGCACTCTCTACGGTAGTAAAAGGCAGACAGATGAAGAAAAAAATAAAGAGGAGGAGGAGGAGCTGTTTGACTGTACTGTTCAAGGAAAGAGAGCATGTGCAATTAGATGATGTCGCCGTTTTCAACTCAGATCCTAATGACAGACTGTGAGAAACAAAAATGAACTGTAAAGGGCCCTGAATCAGCCTGGGAAATGGCAGAGGAGTGGAAAAAGACAGCACTGGATAAAATCTGAGAGGCTTGTTGAGAAGAGAGAGCTGAAGACAACATTTTTTGAGGCATCCACACTGGCACTCTTAAAGCAGAAGAGGATGGAGATTTGGTGCACAGTGGCAGAGAAATGGGAAAATACAAGGGCAAAGAGAGCGGGAGAGAAATTAGAAGAGGTTATTGTGAGATTATGTGTAATCAAGTTAACATTTGGTCTCAATGAAAATAAACAGATAATGGGTGTAGGAATGGATTGAGCTAGGCATCTCTGCTTTTAATAAAACTTTTACAATGCTGCAAGGACAGGACAGGCCAGGCCAGTCAGTTCCAGTGGCATTCATGCAAATGAAAACTGCTGCAGCTTATTAAATTTCAAGGCCTTGTTTTGCCCTACATTCTCAAATGTCGCAGTCAATCTGAAGCCTGAGAGAAATTTCAAACTTGTATCAGAAGAGAATTTGAACTCTTGGGCAGTCTGTGGTGAAATATGTTCCTGTATGTAGCTGAGGACTCACTAGTAAATACTGTGGGGACATGGAGATACTACTGTGGGTTTATCATCATCTATAAATCAATATTTTGTGCCGCCATGGACAAAAAAAGGCACATTTTCCTTGTAGAGAAATTGCACATTCAATGGGAATGCTACTATATGAATACAATGTTGACAGGCAGCATATAAAGTGGAATAGATCCATTTAAGTGCTGTGTTTTACGCTGGATAATGAATCAAGCGACGTGGCACCACTTTCCCGCCACCTGTCAGCAATTTATTGCCAAAGCAAACCAATGGTTTCCTGTCATCTCCTCTATTACCTTGTCTGCCAGTGGAGTCCCTGCATTGTTAAAATATATTCTAATCTTCCTGTGATGAGGCTTGCTTAATGTCGAGGTGAAGATTCCCAAGTGAGGATGAAAGCGACGCCGTCGACGCGGAGCGCTGACCCCACTCCAATTTCGTCCTCATCTCTTTTCTACACGGCTGCACTCAACCACCGAGAGGAAGAGGACGAAAAGAAGAAGGAGAAGAAGAAGAGGGGAGTCATCCTCAGAATGGAAATGGCCACTTTGAAAGAGGCCCTAGAAAATGGGCCGCCCCCCAGTGTAGTTTCATTGGAGACAGGGCCATCAAAAAGAGCTCTGCGCTGCTACAGCAAAGGATACTAATGATCCCATGACGCCTGGAAAGAGGTGCTGAAGCGTTAACCTCGCTCTAGACGACCCATCCTATGTAGGTCAAAATGAATAGGTTCTGCCTCAACACCCTTCTACCTGAAAATGACAGATTCTGTCCTCCTTTTTTCCCTGCTATATCTCAAAATGACAAAGGAGGTCCTTTTGTGACACATCTCTGGGCTTTACTGCAGCTGATGCCACATTGCAAAAGCTTTTCCATATCAAATGAGCAGAGATATCTTCAAATCAGCCAAGGTATCTGTGCTTGTTGCAGTGCATTCTGGCTTGTTGGGAAGATTTTCTTGAACTGTGGTGACAATCCAGTGAAGAAAAAGACTTTCTTTTCGAAGTAGATTTTTTTACCTACAGAATCTTTTTAGGCTTTAACGGTACAATCCAGGACCTAATAGATACCAATATTAAAGTGAGGTTTTTAAATCAAACCTATCTCTAAAACAATTTGTTCATACACAAGAAATATACAGGAGCAATTATGTTTAAGATATAATCTTTGTATCAGTAAAATAAGAAAACATGTACTACACATATGGTACTTTTCGGTGTAGGTTACATGAAATTTTTTATTTGACTTTAATGCAAATCCAACAATATCTCAGCCCTTCAGCAGTTTTGATCAAATTTAAACATTGTAATAAATCTTATTAGGCCACTTTGGATAGTTAAGAGAATAATTTAAGGAGGAAAAAAAAAACAACAATTCACCTTTTAGTAGATCTTGCTAACAGTGGGGAAGAAACTTGTAGGATTGGGCCTCAAAAATCAATAGTTCCAAAATTCTGATTTTAAAGACATCATTTAGAAAGTTTAATATCAGTTCTGCTTATTGATCCCTAAACAATTTGATTCGTGCTACTTGTGAACACCTACTGTATATATATTGCTATTGGTTTGCATCGTTAATCATGCAGCCTGAATGCTTTCCCGCCTTTTTGTCTCCTGATGCATTTGTCTTAACAAAATGAGTCAGCCTAGTTTTATTCTCAGTTCACTTACTCAACCATTACTGAGTTGCTTTATTATCGTTTGAATAGCACAAACGACCTTAATTTACCAAATGCTGCGACGACGTTGGACATGGTTGGTTTCTGCTACCAATTAAGTAGCAGTCAAGTAAACCTCAAAATTTTGAAGAAACCACAAAAGTGACCTCAATTCCAATTACTTTATGTAGTTTTGTGTTTCTGCTGCTAGCATGTATCTGTAGTAAGTATCATTTTGTACAACCCTGCCATGAAGAGTACAGGATCTTGCTGTAACAAATCATATTAACAGACTTTCAGAAACTATTATCCTTTACTTAGCATGATGCAGTTGATTAAAGTAACTTTACTACCCAATTATAGTAACACCATATGATTATTCTGTTGTCAAAATCTAACTACTTGCTCTTTAAGGAGTCAGAATTAAGAACTGTTTACATTTGGAATTAATCAGCTGAATCTGGTTCAAAATACAAACAATACCCGAACTCAGAAACCGACGGCACGACCAGGCTTAAGCGAGGCTTGGGTTGAGGGGAGAGAAAAGATGAGCATTGACACAAAACAATCAATAAACATAGAGCAGGTTGGTGATTAAAGTAACTGCAGATCTGAAACAAGCAGCTCTAGAGACAGAAAATACCTGCAGGGAGGTATAGGGAGACAGAGGATAGAATTTAAAAACTTCAAATTGTGTTAATTAAATGAAGTGGTGGTATATATAAATGTATGGCGAATGAAAGGGAGTAGAGGTGCTCGGTGCATCATGGGAGGTCCCCTAGCAGCTTAGACCTATAGCAGCATAACCAGGGGATGAATCAGGGTCACCTGAGCTGCCCTAACTATAAGCTTTATCAAAAAGGAAAGTTTGAAGCCTAATCTTAAAAGTCGTGAGGGTATGTCTGCTTCCTGAATCCAACCTGGGAGCTGATTCCACAGGAGAGTAGCCTGATAGCTAAAGAAGCTCCAGGAACCACAAGTAAGACTGCACTCTGAGAGCAAAGTGTCCTGGTGGGATAATATTGTAGTATAATGTCTTTAAGATACAGTGGAGCTTGGTCATTAAGGGTTTTGTATATGAAGAAAAGGGTTTATGGAGCCGATGAAGAGGAGCTAATGTGGGAGAAATGGGATGTTTCCTCCTGGTTCCTGTCACAAGTCTGGCTGCTGCATTTTGGATCAGTTGGATGTTTTTCAGAGTGTTATTGTAATGGAATCTATCTGAAAAATCTGATTTAAAGCAACCTAATGTGGTTCCTCAGAGTTTGTACAAAAATGTTGCTATCAGCAGCGTCGCATCTGGTCTTGGTTAGATTTACCTAATAAACACAGAACTGAATGTAGCATTGATTAGCACAGTTTTTAACATTGAAATGATAAACAGTGACTTGGTAAACCACATAAACTTTCTCAGAAATATTTAACTGAAACTGCAATCTTACCCAAAGTTACCCAAACCTACAGATATGTAAGACATAGAATATGAATCCAGAATTTTAGTGTCACAATCCAACACTACTATGCAAACCAGCAAAGTTTTATATATAATGTATTGTGGTATTTGTTGGATATGTACAGGCAAAGCAAATTAATCACACATAAATATTCTAATAAACCAGGGTTGTTACACATTGAATTTACAGGCTCATACATTCAAAAACCATGATCTGAACCAGAAGCGAAAGTAGATGCTTGCCAGTAGCTTTGAAAGTTTTTTTTTTTTTTTCAAGATTGCAGATGACTTGCTCAGATAGATCTTTTCTATAGTCTAAAATGTTCTATTTCTTACACTTTTGAAGGCCTGTGTGGTCTGATAATTAAATATGAACGGCATCAAATATTGGAAGCACGGGAGTGCTATTGATTCAGTCACACATGTTCCTCTGCAGCAGCCGAATAAAAGACATTTGTGAGAATTAATGAGCTGATTGGATTATGATGCAGTGCAAATTCCCTCATTCACTTCACTTATGAGGTAATAATGACAGAATTTATTCATACAGACATGTTGCCAGATTAATTTTCCACCAATTTTGAACAATTATGATTATTAGGGGGAGGATTTTATTTGAGATAAATGAGGTGAAGAAAAGTTTTGTTTGGCCTCAGTGCTGATGAGTACGCGGAAAGAGCGTCCTTATTAAGCATCACTTCTAATTCTAAAAGCTCTCTCATTCATCATTCATAAACATTTGTTTTGTGTAGCTTTTTTCCCCCTTCTTTTTTTCCCCAGATTCACTTTTTCACGCCGGGGGCTTCTTTTCACACAAGAAAATATGTCCATTATGTGATGTTTTCCTTCACACTGGAGTCTTTATGGATGTTTAAAATACATCCAGAAGATATGTGTTCGTGCCGATGCCCCTGGATGTGTGATGCAGTCAGAAAGAATCCGACTCCTCATCTTTCTTTATGCTGTGTACACATTTACATAATACACACATGGCCACATGTGCAGCCCTATGCGACAGCTACGCAGTCTAATTTGTCAAAGAAAGCATGCCATCCATGCTGATATTTGCCATTAAGCACGGCCTCTGCCTCTCCTTTATTGGTTGCCATGCCAAAAATTGTGTTAACCAGGAAGCTAATTAGCAATGTGTCTTGTTTTCCTCTTGCTGTTACTCTCATGTTTTTATGCATTCGTACGCTGCCTGTCAAAAGTTTCTGAGCTCCCTCTATTTGTGCATTTCGGAGTAAAAAGCACTGTAGTTGTAAATAGCGTACACATAAGGAATAATTACAAGTGAAGTTGCGAATGTTTTTTTTAAATTTTTTTTATTTTTTGCAAATGAGCCAGACCTAAGTGTCTAATGAGCTCAAAATGTCAACCTCGGTTTTATCAGGTCCGCGGTACCTTTTTCCACTCTTCAGCAGTCCAGTGTTTGTATTTCTTAGCCCAAGCGAGCCTCTTAACCCTGTTCTGATGGCTTAATAATGGTTTCTGAGCCGCTACATGACCCAGCAGCCCCACTTCTTAAGTCTTCGCCGCACAGTTGAATTTTCCTGTGTTGACTCTCATTCAGCTGTGCCTTGATGTCGGCTGCAGCCAGCCTCATGTTATGCCAGCCAGAGCAACTTATGAACTTGTTTGATTTTGTTGTCGATCTAGGTCTGCCAGTGCCTTTTTTTTTTTTTTTTTTTTTTTGTATCACAGTCCTTCTCCGTTTTTCTTGACGCCTTTGATGACAAAAAAGCCACATCGCTCAAAGATACTATTGAGATTTTTTGGCTATTTCTCCTCGAGACGGTCTTTCATTCCTCAAACTAATAACAGCTTGCCTTTTCCTGTTGTGAGCTGTCATTTCTGCTGCCATGATGACTGCAGAGAGCCTCAGAGTGTTCTACCAGCGACGTCAATCGCTGTATTTAAGAACCTATTAATTGGCAACCTCTCAGATGCTAATGGATCTCTAAAAGACACATTTCTCAATTCACTTTTGCTGCTCACAACAAGCACACCTCGTGAGATTTAACCAAAAGTGGACAAATATGGAGTATTTATAAAAAATATAAACTTGAACAAGGATAAAAGGGATAACTTTGAATATAGAGTGTACACAAACCTTTTTGTGCTGCATCTTGGTATCTTTTCCCTTGTTGTGTGCAGCCCAGTAGCTATATCTGTGATTGTATCTCTATGCTGTATGCAGGCATTCCTATACACAGAGTGTACTGCATCCAGAAGCACTCCAACTCCTTTTTCTCATGCAGCTACAAGACGTTTCCTATCAGTGCAGATTATTCCCAGCCAGGCCTATAGCTTTCATGTAAATGTCAGTGGCAAAGGCGTATCAGAGAGATAAAAGCCCAGATAGCAGGCCGGCGTCAAGGCACATTCAACAATGCGAGGGTAGAGGTAGAGAGGATGAGATTGTATACGTGTCAGTGCGAGGTATTGACGGATGCTGCACACTGAGCGTTGCAGCCTCTCCGTGTACGATTGCCATGCCTTTTTAACCCCCCAATCTGAAGTTTATCTCTCGCGGTTTTGGCTGTCTTCAGCTTGAGATGAACTGGGGAGTTTTGATAACTCCCGCGGTGAATGACACCCGCAGGAGGCCCAAAAAATTCATGATGCGAAGTAATTTCCAGACACCTTAAGACTGGCTCAGACTGCAGGAGTTTTACCGATTTACCCCAGTTTCACCCCTGACAATCGGAGGAGAAATCTGGTTTGTTGTCTTAGTCTGAACCAATGTTTGGATCAGATTATTCAGTAATGATTGGTGTTTACAGATCCAATCTGAAACCTCCTGAACTGCTTGCTGATAGTTAAAATCTCACCTCTAGTTCTCGCTAAAGAATAGAAAAAAAAACAAAACAAAACAAAACAACTCTCTTCGTAACCATCTAGATTCGTTCAGTCTTCTATTATTGTTTTTTAGTGTTACAGAGTCCAGTGTTCATTTTGGTACCAGATTTTGATTCAGCTTCAATATTTTGACAAATTTGTGCTTTTACTTACTTAGTTGCCATTAGATTTTTATTAATTTTAGTCAACAAAGCTGAAGACATTTTAGTCTAGTTTTCATCAAAGGGTCATTTTTGTGTTTTAATTTTAATATTTAATCACAGTCACTTAGGGCGGTGCCATCTTTGTGTACAGTTACCATGGTTACAGGTGTATGCTAGTTTATGACGACTTTAATTGACTCTCTTCTGTAAATCCTGTCATCATTTCCAAACCCTTCACCAGTCTCAAACCTAGCATTAGCATGACAGCAGCTACATGCTCTCTTCAGTGGTGAGCAGCAGCTCATTCAGTCTGTGATTCACTTACTTGTTCACTAAAGTCCTATTTTTTTTGTCTTTAACTTGAGAAGAGAAGCTAAATGGTTGGAAAACGTTTACTTAGTGAACATCTAGAGGACGCTTTACATGGAGCGCCATCATTAATCCGAGAACTGACTCATTCCTTATCCATTTCTGAATCCTTTTTGACTGAGCATAATGCTAGCATTACATCTGCACCATCTCTGTTCAGGTAGCAGTGTTAGATAGGCTTGCTTTGATATAAATATCAGCTGTTGTCTGCATGTTTGTAGTTTGCCTCCACTGTTTTGTTGCAGCTTCTTCTTGTAATTTGTAGATGAGTTTATTTTATAAATCTGTTTGCTTTTAAGAACTGCCAGACAACATTACTGCCTGACACGTTACTTTACTGAACATCAGGAAGTTCCTAATTAACTGCAGTACAACAGGTCAGACAGATAAATTTATTGAAGAAGAGATATTTTGAGAAACAGAGGGAACTTTGGTCGGGAGCTGCAGTGTGTCATTTCACACTAATTTGTTTGTCTTGAACAAAGTTAGTTGCTATTCATTGACAAACACTTCTTTTAGTTCCCATCTTGTCACATTACTCTTTATTTAGTCATAGTTTAGCTTCCATCCTTAAAAATGACCTCTTAATGATTATTTTTCATCATAGCTTTTATTGAAGAAATTCAATTTGTCACAGTCTCCATTTTGTTTACGTCTGTTTCCCCGTAAAATCATGTGAGGTGCTGCACTGCTCCTGATTACTCCCTATGACTCAATATAGTTAATATTATGTAGTGTGTAATGAAACGTTATCGTCAAATCTTGTATCGTGCATGTTTGAGATTATTAGAGGGAAGAATATCTATAAAGTTCCTCATGCAACACAATTTTAAAACTCCTAAATTATGAGCCTTGGAGCTGTTTTAGTGCTACAGTGCGGCTCATGAAGAAAGAGCGACATTATCTAGGCCACTGCCCTGCACCGTCACAGCAAAGAAAACAACATTAAAGAAACTTGCTTTGTGGAGTGGAAATGCTTGATTTGTGTTTTCCTCTCCAACACCCTCCTCCCACTCAATCAAATTAAAGCCATTCGCCGCCTCAGTGCCATCAGCATGGCGGCCCGGCGAGCTTCCCCCACAAGTCTTCATGTATCGGTTGACCCAGACAATCCTTTAACCAATGATGCACATGATGCGGTCCTCAGCAGGGGCCACCACCCTGGCAAGATTCCCTTTCGCTCTGAACTCCCCAATGAGGTCGCGGCCTCGCTCTCTATGGAGGTCACGGCCACAGATGGGGCCTTCACGTCTTCATTTGATTCCAGAGCTGAGTTACAGTCCAGGCGAGGCAGTCTGAACGAGCCTCTAAAAAAAAAAAAAAGAAAAATAGGTCTGTGTTTATGTTAACTCACAATGATTGGTTTCACTGAGCGCCAAGGATAATTACCAAGGGTTTTCCTTTATTGAATGGTAATTACAAAAGACAAATAGACTTCAAGCAACCGGCTTCCTGAGTAAAACAGCTCTCTCCCAGCGCAGCTGTGGGTGGCGACACCGCCAAGAGTCAGCATGTTTGTTGGTGTTGCTCTCTACTCAGAGCGCCGAAATAAATTGACAAAAGGTGGCTGATTAAAAAATGAATGTGTGAGGGAATAATTATACAGTTTGACCGCCTTTTCTGTATTTTTACTCGGCTCAAATTACTTACAGCTCAAGTGAGGGTAATAAATCAAAAGGCACTGCTTGCCTGTTGCTGCAGTCTGACGGCATTTCCAGTGAATGTGCTCTTGCACAGTCGATTCCAAACTTTTTTTCTTCCTTCTTGACTGACCTTCAGATTAATATTATAATGACCTTTGACAACCTGCCCATTCGCAACGTATACGTCCGGATATGGAGATAGCACATCATCACCGTAATTGACTTCTGTCCAGTTCTTGACTGAAGGTCACTCAGGCAGCCAGACAGATGAGTAATTAAAATCTCTTCTGCTCTTTAAGACACTCATTGAAGTCCACCCTTCATTTGGAACATCATTAGTCATGCTACAACTGACTCGACGCCTTATATCACGAAACTTCTTGGTGCACATTTGCATTCACACACAATGTATAATCATTAGCAATATCCTAAGTAATTGAAGGTGGCACTTGGGAAATGGTTACCTGACACTGACAAGTGGAGGATGGAGGGTACTGTCAGGGAGGTGCCAGGCTTGTTACCCTCCTTGCTTCATCAGTCACAATCTGTCAAAGGTGCGATGAGCAGGAGGTTAAAAATGTTCACCTCAACTTGGACTGAACTCCCCTTTCTTCACTTTGGAGAAGGATTAGAGCAAATTCACCGCACACGTTTAAATATCTAATCATCTCCGGTTAAACAGTGTGCTGCGGAGTAATCTGTGCACATTCAGCTCCGAGTGTTTGCTGTAGGTAAGCCCACAGTCATCAAAGTTAGCTTAATGCTTTGCTTTGAAAAGCTTCTCTGGAGCCTTTTTCTTTTTTCCTTAACTCCGTGAGAGGACAAATATCTCCAATCAACACTTTAAAGTCACGGAAAAGTCAACACTAATTACCTCTGGGATGTGTGAGCTGTAATAACAATGAGAGGAGGACATTTTTTAGAAAGAAAGTTTGCAGAAAGCAGTTCTAAATATTAAAATAATACATAGAAAAGAGCAGAAATAAATAGAAGTCTGTAAAAGCCTGTGTGTCAGCTGAATTGGGCAGTGTTTTATGTTTTTTCTTACAGATCTCATACTTGTATTCTATATTATATAGATAATCATTTTCTTTAGTCTTATCTATATATAGAATTTGTGGTTCTTTAGTATATACAGTACAGTTAAGCCTCAAATTATTCATACTGACGGCAAATTTTGATTCTTCTTCCTAACAATGACATCAACAAGTGACAGAAGGTGGTTGTGTTTGAGATGTTGATGATAAATTTGAACAGTTTCTATAGTTTTTGAATATTGACATGTCCAAAATTATTCAGACTTCTTCACCTTTATTTGCCACCAGACCAATCAAACACTTCTTGTGATTGCTAACAAGCTTCCTGCATGTCTCCACTGGGATTTTGATCTCATGGTCCCCAGTTCCCTCAAGTTGTTGATAGGAGTCAACTCAAAAATGTTCAAAATCCTTTCTTTCAGCCATTTCTTGACCACTTTGGTCATATGAAGGTCCGATGCTGCATGTTTTTCCATAGACTAACTCATGTTTTCCTCCAGAATCTTAATATTTCCCCTTGTGGCATTCATTTTAACAAGGTTGTCTGACCAATTGGCTGAAAAACACCACCGAAACCCTACATTCCCACCACCATGTGTGACATTGGGGATTTGTCCTTGTGTTTCAGTGTTTTTCTTTCAACCTTGCCTTCGTAAAACTCTATTTTGATCTAGTTTAGCCACAGAACTGATGACCAAAAGCTTTCTTCTCTATCCAGGTTACTTTTCTGTAATTTTCTTGGATGAATAGAGTCCTCATTGGTTGGTGTCCAAGGAGTCCAGCCTGCAGAGTCTGTCTTGACATGATGGGGCCGAAATTGCTCAGATTCAACAGGTGGTGATCCTTGGATCCTCTTGGCATCTTGCGCTACCATTTGTGCCAGCACAAGGGTCATTTTTGGCTTTCTACCACATCCTTGGAGATTTTTCACAGCATGGAACTCCTACCTTTTAATTATATTTTGCACTGCGTCCACTGGCACTTGAAAACCCTTGTATATGACTTTATAGCCTTTTCTGGTCTTCCATCCTCATATTAAGCTCACTCATCTGTTTGGTTGTAGCCACGGAAACATACTAGTAACTGACTAGAGAACTATGCCTTCAGCTATTCAAAATGTATAAAGTATTAGAACATGGTAGAAATTCCCAGGAACATTTGGAATACTATTGAAAATGCATTTTTTTAAAGGTTTACTGGAATTGTGAATAATTTAATACATGGCATGTAAACAGTTAAAAATTTTGTTCTTTTGTCACTTGTTTCTGTCATTTCCACTCACAAGAAACCTACTGGTCAAATGTAAATTCATTCTAAATCAAGATTTCGCAGGGGTATGACTAATCTGGGGCTTAACTGTTGATATTAGTTGAATCGAAGCAATGCGAGATAAATCCATTATCACACAGCTTATTCTGAGAAAACTCACTTGTGGGAGGTTTTGAAATGATGCAGATGTAGTTATTCTGCTCTCTTTAAGCACATTGTTCCATGATCCAGGAGCTTTCATTGTGACTAATTGTTATCTTGTTCAGTCCTTGAATGTGCAAGCATTTGTAAGCAGAAGCAGTATGCACCCAGTCGTACAGAAATGTGAGCTGAAATACCCATGAACATCCACCAACACACACAACAATCCAGTGAGAAACACTCACACAACCAGCCGCTGTGTCCCTGTGTTCTCGTTTCCAGCGTTAGCCGCCGCCACGCTTCGCCAACAGCGCCGCCAAGACAAACTTCCACCTTTATTGTACTTGGCAAATAAAGTGATTGTGGTTGTGATTTTGAAACAGCACACCCATAACTGGGAAAAACACACACACACAACCGCTGCACCGTACGGGCAACCACACATCCAGCTCCGGTCTAGTCGGCTGTGGTGAGCGAAGGGAGAATGGACACATCACAGCAGCCTGCGGTGCTGATGGAGCCTGGCCCATCCGTGGCCTTGCCAATCTGTCATCCACTGCGTGTCCTGCAGGGCACACACACATAGGCGCACATGTCCACACACAGCCCGCTAGCCAGCCCATGAATCAGTCATCTCTTGCTCTTCCACGACCTCCACTCATCACCGTTCGTTGCCTGACTGACAAAAGCAGCAGGCCGGCGTGCCACAGCTCAGCTCCCCCTCCTCTCTGCTGGAAACCTGTTTGGAATAGCCGCTCTTTGATTCCTGCCTGACCTCCAGGTATGACTCGAGCTTCAGGTCCACTTCCCTGCCCGGCAGTGTCAATGCCAGGTCTTTTTTTTTTTAGGTGCATTCTTGCTCGGTTCACTCGAGCAGGTGAGGACAATGTCATTTAAGCCCGGATGGAATGAAATAATTGCCCTGGAAACTGCAGGTTGCAGTTTCCCTTTCAAGGGAACCGTGGCACAGCTTGTTTGTAAAAAGAATGATATCCAGACCACATGAACAGGCCCAAACACAAGAGTTTATCAGCATAAAGAGGCATCTGTCGGCCAGCATTTCATCATACCCAGAGAGAAAAAGATGAACTGAGGACAAAATTCATTTTCAACAGCTGCTATTAACACGAGAGTAGGTAAAAGACAGCAAAGGATCCAATAATGATCAGCGACTGGGATACTTCAGGGAGTCAAATCAGAGTTATTTGCCCCACCACCCACCTCTACCCCCCACAGAACCCACCAAATCTCTAACCTGGCAGGATGACAGGTTACCAAAAACTTTGTCCAATTAACAAGCCACATGCGAGTCCATGTGACTTTTGTTTACAAGCCCTGGTTGGCTTATAATTGGGCATTGCCGACTTAAATGAGCCAAATGCAAAAATGCACCACGGCAAACTTCCACTGCGGTTGACAGAAAAGGAAAAACAAACTGCCGGGCACCAGCACTTGCAATATTGATGGCTTGTCCGATTAAATCTGAATCAGAATCAGAAACCTTTTTATTAATCCCCACTGGGAGATCGCTTCCGAGGAGTCCCTCCAGATCGGGGGAGATGCAAAACTATACGACCTCAGCAAGAAAGATGAGGAGTTATATAACTGGATGGTCACTGCAGGTCAATGTCATGTACCTCTGTGTACAAACAAAGATCCTGAATACAGCGTTTGAGTTGCAGATGCATTCATAGTTCTTCGTGAAACATTGATCCACAGCAGTGTATAAAGAAACTAGATGAATAGTTTCTCCAAAGGCATCAAAATTAACCAGGATGAAATGAAACTTTATTAATTGGCTGGAGCCTACCCCAGTTGACTTAGGGTGAAGGCAGGGGACACCCTGGACAGGTCAAAGGTCTATCAGTGGGCTACATATAGAGACAATCACACTCACATTCACACCTATGAATAATTTAGAGTCACCAATTAACCTCAGCATGTTTTTTGGACTATGGGAGGAAGCCGGAGAACTCGGAGAAAACCCACACATGCACAGGGAGAACATGCAAACTATATGCAGAAAGATCCTGGGAAGGCCGGGACACAAACTGGGGAACTAATAGCTTGCAAGGTGAAAGTGCAAACCAGCAAGCCACTGTGCAGCCCCATGTTACATGCAAAGAAAGATAAAAACAATATACAAAGAACATGCAGTTAACGTGAAAATCATGCTGGTCGAAGAAATTGGGAAAAAAAAGGAGCCAAAAAAGTTGGTGTTTAGAAAAAAGGTGCAAAAATAGTTGGTATTTACAATAAGGTGCAACATCGCCATATTGCTGAGTATTTAAAATACAAAAAGAAAAAATATTAATATCATGATGATATGTAAAAAAAAAAAACTGCAAGAGTATTTTCTCAAAATACATCTAAATCGATGATAAGATCCCGAAATAATTCTTGAGCCAGATGTTACCCTGAAAAACGAAGTGCAGTGCTCAAAACGTAGAAAGCAATAAGATATACATACATTACAAATAAGTGAGCTATAATAAGGCTAGAATGGAGCGATGCTGGCAATTATATGGTTGTAATAAGTAATATTATACATGATGATGAAAAAAACACCGCACATGAAAAATTAAATGAAAATTAAACATTAAACATCGTGACAATGCTGTAGATGAAAGTGAGCTGAAATGAAAATGAAATGTTTCACATGAAGGTGAAATATCACACCTGAGACATGACGCTATGAAATACTGCACATGGAAAGAAATGCTGCACCTGATGCAGGAACTAATATCTCACCAACTCTTGTTTAGATCTAAGTGTCTGCTAGTGTTTTATCTGCCATTCTCTGCAGAGAGGGGATGAGTTGTACAGTTTTGTGATTACTGAGCCAACATTAGTGCCAAGTTGTTACCAGTGACCATCTTTTTTTTCTGTCTTTTTAAAGCAGAAACGACTGCATCGGAGTGTTGCTACTCATCGTGTGTTATGTTGTCTGACAGACCTTGTTTTGCCAGGAAATCAGAAACGGAGGTAAGCAGCATTCAAACCCCACCCCGTCTGATGAATTAAACATTTTTCCAAAGACAATCAAACTCTCTTTGACATATACAGTCAAATCACACGCCCGGCTCTCTGATGGCTGTCGGCTAGAAACGCCAGCCCTGTCTTTTGTTGAGAGTGCTTGTGTGTGTGTGTGTGTGTGTGTGTGTGTGTGTGTGTGTGTGTGTGTGTGTGTGTGTGTGTGTGTGTGTGTGTGTGTGTGTGTGGGGGGGGGGGGGGGGGGGGGGGGGGGGGCGGAGGGGGGAGGAACGAGGGAGAGCAGCTCCAAGTCCATTATCTGTTCTCTCTCACTTAAACAACGTGGCTTCCCCTCGTTCTCCCCGCCATCACCTATGGACTTTCTCCCATGGTTCAGCAGCAGGGAAGTCTGATAATTGGTTAGACTGCTGCACAGTCAGAGAAACACTGTTCTTTTCTTACCTCATTAGAGACACCCATACAGCCGCATTGAAATTTCAATAAGCTGTTGGAATCAAGCCACTTTGACATTTGCAGATATTCTATTGACTGAACACATTGTTTCTTTTCTACACTCAGGATCACAGACTTGTGTTTGTATTTGATTTGCCCGGCCACATCTGAAAAGGAAACATCAAGCATGTTGAGGATCTGAAAGTAATGCCGAGTTTGATCTCAGCATTATGTGTCTTTCGTACACGGAGATGGTGTTTATTGCGAGCAGAACCTTTGATTGCGTTAACTGTGTTGAACTTTTATCAACCCGTACGTTGTTTTTTTTTTTTTTTTCTTTTTGCCCACCGGTCCAGATCTGAAAGATGTAAATACATCCATAAATCACTTTCTTTGCTCTTTTAACAGTTGTTTACATGTCTTTACAGATGCTTTCCGCGCATTGGTGGACAATACGGCAGCTAAATGTTGTCGGTTTAAAGGTTCTGAGGATTTTTCTCCTGCTGTTTTAAAGAAAAGCCAAACTGTCTTATTTACACAGGATCATCACAGCAGTTGATCGGACTATAAACTAAGATGACATAAACATTTTATCAGACCGATTTTTCACGATTGATTGATAGATTGCTTAAGGCAAAACTAGAATTAATGTCCATACTCTAAAAACAAATGTTTAAGATGGAAAAAAAAAACGAAATAAGGAAATCCAAATTTTTGAGTGGTGACAACTTCGAATGAAATTATGTCCAGCCAACAAATTATATTGAGTTAGGAGAAATAGTCTTTCCTCTTAACAGGGTTTTTAAAAAGAATTTTAAATTCTGAACTCAAGTTTTCAATCTCATTTTAAAAATTTACGACAACTTCAATTTAGTTTTAAATCAATGTGCACGGACATTAAAATGACATTGCACACAATATTAAGTTGGTGCAATTATCAACTTTATTATGTCAACACAACTCATAAAAACAATCTTATCTAAATCAGTAAAGTAGAAGTTTAATTTGAAATCATGCATTTAGGTAAGTGATGGTACAAGGTCTCTTGAACGACTTTTTTAGGTCTAAAATGGTATATTGAATGGATGCTATATAAATAAAACCAAAATAAACAGAATTTTGGCTACTAGTGACATTATGTTCAACCAACAAAATATATTGACTTTTTTCTCTACATGTGTTTTTTTAAGAACTTGAAACAGTGAACTCCTGTTGGAGAAAATTAAAATTTTCAAACTAATTTTGTTCAAGTACCTCAACCTGGATGTTTTGTTTTAATCTATTATTGCATAAATTTGAGTTTAAATTACACAAAATATTAAATTGGTGTATTTACCGACATTATTAACACAAGAGTTAATGCTAATGCTAATTAAATGTGAAATGCTAATTAGTTTTTCAAGCAGCTGTAATACATTTGCTACAACTGGAATTTAGTTTCAAATCACTTAAAGTTAAGTTTAAATTACATGCAATATTAAGTTGGTGTAATTACCAACGTTATGAAGTCAATACAGCTCATTTATCTAAATCCTTTTAATCAGACTTTTTATTTTTAATCATGTGTTTAGTTAGGTGGTGATAACAGGTCCCATGAATTACTTTTTAGAGTGCATGATGAAATATTTTGTGAATTGGTACTATATGAATAGAACTGAATTTAGCATAATTATCACAACTTGTAACAGAATATGTTCAACCAATAAACTATGCTGAGTTAAGGGAATTAGTCTTTAATTTTAAAGAACCAAATACTTAATAATTGTTGCATAAATGCAAGTTTTTAGGAACTTGAATTCCTGAACTTAAGGTGGAGAGAAATTAGATTTTCATACCAATAGAATTAACTTCCCACAACCTAAATTTCACAGAAATTTCAGTTACCAACATTATCATGTAAACACACTTCATCAAAATAATGTTTGCAATTTAAAAAGCTTACATAAATCAATGAATTAGAATTTATATCTTGCCACCAACCATTTAATGAAGTGGTGATAACAGGTCCTCTGAATTACTTTTTCTAGTGTAGCTGGGAGTGATAAATTTACAGCTGAACTCGGCTCTACGGAGCTGTATAATGAATTTTCAGCTCATTGTCTAGCTGTTCAGCCCACAGCTGTGTGTTTTGGTTCCTTCTTACTGCTCTTAAACCACTGTTTTTGGCACAAACAACTAGTTCCTCACTGTAGTTGAGCAGTTTTCTGTTTGGGAGCCAAAAATTCCAACCAAGAGCTGCTAAGAGACCAAAACAGCTTAAAGAGAGGCAGCAGTGATCTTGTACTTGCCAAGTAACCAAAAATAAGACTCAAAATGAAGAACAGTGTAATTCTACAGCTGCTGGATGTACGTTAAATGAATAGAATTTATATGTCAGTGTTCTGTTTACCTTGTTTTCTCTGCCTCCAAGTGACCAAAAACAACAAATCCAAAATAACTCTCATGAAAAGCATTGAAAGTTTTATTTACAGCATGTGAAAGTGTCGAAATTAAATACTATTATGAGATTACGTGGCAAGATGGAGCTACTCTGGGCTACTTTATATTCTGCTGCTAGTCTTTTTTGAAATGTTAAATCTTAATTAACTCCAGCTATCACATAGTAAAAATACCATTATGTTTCCTGAAGTGTCATAAAATGCAAGCATAAAGTAAAAGACAGTTGTTGAAAGTGCATTTCTTTACTTCACAGTGGTCTAAGTCACTATTTCCCCTGATAAAATTACAATGACTGCATTCCTTTTTGCAGAAATTGATTGATTCAGGATTCAATTTGTCATAATGACATCTTTATGATGAAGGAACTTCCCTGTGAAATGGATAAAAATAACCTCATGCGCCTGTATCATGTGAGTTTTCATCACACATCTATATGTAAATTCATCCCATCTGAAAAGCTATTTCACATGACAGGAAGGAGCCACGTGTGTGAATGCATCGCATGGGGAATACTGCATCCAAAACAGGTGTTTTTTTACATGTAGCATCTTACATTTCTCATTATGCTTTATGTATGGATATAATTTGATTTGATTCGATCTTAAATACCTCAAAACTGCATGTGTGAAACGGGGTCCCACATCTGATCAAAATGTAGAAAAGGATGAGTTTCTGTTTAATGCAAAATTAAAAAAAAAATAAATAAAAAAATAAAAAAAACCTGAGCTTAATGAGCAGCTCTTGATGAATGGTGAAGGAGTTTTCTCCATGCAGACAACACCTGTCCATTTTACTCCAAGGACCTGAATCAGCGCTGCTTCCCTTCTGTTTTTTTTTTCTCTACATCTGCATTATGTTTTGATGCTTCACGCTGATTAAAGTAAGTGTTATATTATATGTACGCCTTGTGAAAATTGACCACATGAGGGGGGAAAAGGAAGAAAAAAAAACACCAGCCATCTGATAGTTTTAAAGCAACTTGTTCTGTTTTTTGTTGTTCACAGCCGCTCATTATGATCCGGGATAATAGACGTATTTTTGCCTCAGTGTGTCGGTGATTATATGGGCAGGATGAGCCCCCAGCATGCCCCTGTTTTTGTCCTGCCATTTGCAAGGCCTTGTGGGATATGACTAATGGAGTGTTCTGCTTAAAGGATTGTGGTGTCTGGTGCGAGTGTTCCCTGGGTCGTGGTGAAGTTAATTACCTGGGATTGAACAGTTACTTTGTCCCTCTCTGGGGATCCGGTCGGCAGACGGGAAAGGAAAGCGATGCGTCTTGAACCGGCTGCATATCCAGGTCACCGTGGAGCAAACAACACCGTTGTTTTGTTGTTTTTTTTAAATATATATTTGTTTCCTCCCCTGCTTTAACCCTCCTGTGTGTCTCTTTGATCTCTGCTTATGGCTTAGCAGTCTGACTCACTTCATCAGAGCCATAGGACACCAATATCACCCCATGTGGAGATATTGGGAAGGTAATGGCCTCGTCTCTGTGTTTACTCTGAAAAAACATGGCAGAGTTATTCCCAAATTAATTACTTTACAAACTAATTTACCACATACTGTACGCTGCTTTTAAACATCCATCCGCGATGTCCTTGTAGAAGATTTTCTAAAATATATAAATAAAAACTAACTTAGCCACTCTTTTACAACTTTCTGTCACTGAATGATAAAAGTGGCAGATTTACTACTTGAAATTCTCAGTAATCTTTCAAATAAAGTGGCCTTGATTTGAGACAGAAGTAGAAAAAAGCTTCTCTTTTCCAGCCCGCGACCAAAATGACACCTTTAGCTGGAAGATTTTATCAGATGTGACTCACAAACGCTGTTGAATCTCATTTACTATAGTAGAAAATCGAGCTTTTTGAGCTTTTTAACCTATACATATGCTGTTTTTTAGATGGTGGAAGATCACATCATGAGTGAAATAAGGCACAATGACACTATGGCTGAACATTTCTGCCATGAACCTTCAGTGTACCAATGATAGTCTCAAAAATATGGTTTTTGGACTTTTGAAGTTTCATATATACTACTGTTCAAAAGTTTAGGGTCACTTAGAAATGTCCTTGTCTTTGAAAGAAAGGCAGTTTTTTTCAATGAAGATAACATTAAATGAATCAGAAATAGAGTCTAGACATTGTTAATGTGGTAAATGATTATTCTAGCTGGAAACGGCAGATTTTTAATGGAATATCTCCATAGGGGTACAGAGGAACATTTCCAGCAACCATCACTTCTGTGTTCTAATGCTACATTGTGTTAGCTAATGGTGCTGAAAGGCTCATTGATGATTAGAAAACCCTTGTGCAGTTGTGTTAGCACATGAATAAAAGTGTGAGTTTTCATGGAAAACATGAAATTGCCTGGGTGACCCCAAACTTTTGAACAGTAGTGTATGACAAACCTTTCAGAACCAATCCTGGAGGACTGAAAAGTATGACATTGTGTATCATTCTTCTTCTTCTTCTTCTGAATTGGTTTCCAATTTGAGCATATGTGGCAGAAATACTGCAATGTTACAACGTTCCATTGTGTGGCATAGAGAAATGAGAAGTTGTAGGTGAGCTGGTGTGCTTGAGCTGCAGCTAGTGGAGTGACATCTAAGCCATTTCAAGGCACTAAGGGATTAAATATACCTTCTAATATATATAACTCAGATATGTAGAGATTAGTTTTTAGGTCAAGGTCAAGGGTTAAATCGATGACCAGAAAGGGATTTAAAATGCGCAGTTAATCGTAGGAATCCAGGGCAGCTGCATAATAATGCAGCAGAAACTGCCCCGTGTTCGGTCCTTAGTTTGCGGTGGTGGAATCCTACAGCTTCAACCACAACATCAACTCTAAATGCACCAAAACAGCAACAAATACTAATTTCTGGACTTTACTCCAGTTCTAGAAGATCGTAGGAAGTAGAGGGGGTTGCCATGTTAGCCTATGTGGTGAATTTTACTGTAAAAATGGCAAATTGGCGAGAAAACTACTTGACGATGACGGAAAAGTGGTGTTTCTACGTTTTATGCATTGAATCGTTGTACAAACATGTTTTCTAGTAAAAAAGGGGTCATGAGTTGAGTTACAGATGAACTTAAGAAGTTTATATACCGGGGTTTAGACCCTACAATGTTATATTCATAGTGATTTACATATTATGGATTAAACCCATAAAGTACTACTTTTCCTGACCTTGAGACCCTACAGTGTTATTATAAGCAGAATAACCTAACTGATGTATTATTGTAGCTAAAACTTTACAGTGTTGTAAGCAATACATGGGGACTTTTAGATTTATATCAGATGTTAAATACTATTATTAGATTATTGGCCAAAATGGAGCTACTCCTGACTGCTTTATATTCTGCTGCTATTTTGTGGACTTATCTTTGATGCTTTTTAGAAAAGTTAAATCTTAATCAACTCCAGCTTCCAGCATCACAAAGTGTAAGTGTGAAGTAAAAGACAGTAGTTGAAACTGCATTTAGTTACTTGAGAGTGGTCTAAGTCACTATTTCCCATGATGAAATTACAATGACTGCATTTTGTATTGCAGAAATTGATTGGATTTACAAATGCACTTATCAAATCAGTGTATATACTGGGGTTTAGACACTACAATGTTAGATTTATTGTGATTTTACTTGCGTGATTTACATATAATGGATTAAACCCATCAAAAATGACGTGAAATACTACTTTTCCTTACCACGAGACTGTACAGTGCAGTCTAACTGATGTATTATTGTAGCTAAGACTTCACGGTGTTGTTAGCAATCTGCGTGGGGACCTACCTTGGAGTAGTAGTGCTTCTTTCTACGTTAAAGACGTTCTAGAAGGGCAAGTCTTGCGATCCGAACACTCTCAAAGGTTCAAGTTGAGTCGAAAACAGGCTAATGATATTTGAATACTTTCATAAAGACTGGTTCTTTTCACGCTAACACCTACCACACTGGCCTGTGCAGACAATTTTCAGCCTGTCTTATTTCTGTCCACTCTCAGCTGACACCTCCAGGAGGTGTCATCCTCTACAGCAGGCAGGGGTTAGTTAGTCCCCATGAAATGTAAGATGTGTTAATGCTGATATTATATGGATGCTCACTTCTAGTTCTACCTACAGTGGCAGTTTTTGAGGTTAGAACTTAACCTGCTGGATTGTGCGCAGCCTGCTGCTCTGTTCTGGCAGTTACTTTGATGGAAAAGAAACTACTAAAAATCAAACCCAACTTGCTATGAATTGGACGTTTTGAAGAGTTAGAATGTTGATGAACACCTGAGAGAGTCTAAGGTGGTTGAAAGAAAGGAAAAAAAACTCATTAAACTTTGTTGAGGAGTCACCTGCCTCAAGCTTTAAATGACTTCGCAGCTTCTGCAGATAGCGAAGTAGAATCAGTGAAGTCGACGTGGAAAAATATCAGAAAAGACCTTCTAGAATTCGACGCACTACCTGATGCCGACCTGAACCGACCAGCAACCTGTGAAAGTATAAAAAGCCGGTCTGGAAAAGAAGAAAAAAATATATATTTGAAAATGGCTGAATGCAGAGGGTGAAGAAATAAAAAATAAAATTAAAAAATAAGATGAAGAAATCCCTATGAGCGTTGGAGCGTTTATCAGGGGATATATATCCCCAACTAGTTGGCAAGTGTGCAATGAAGCCTGCCACAGTGTCACGCCGCACTGTGGCTTTTAATAGGAACACGGCTTAAGAGGCCCTTACATCTTTCGTTTCACTTGAAGTTGTCACTCAGTAATCCCTCGGTAAAGTGTAATGCCGCTGGATTAGCGCCGCAACCCCAGATTTCCAAATTATCATCTGAAAAAACCCACTGAATGATGTCGCTAATAGGAACCAAATTATGCAAAAGAAGGCCATTTTTCTCCCTTCCTTCCTCTCTCTCTCTCACTACCCTCTTTCAATTTGTCATGTCACTTTTTCTCTCTCGCTGTAACTTTTATAACGGGCAGATTAGCATGCCGCTGTGTCCACTAGCTGCTCGGAGAAGAGAAGGAGAAAAAAAAAAAGAAACGTCCAGATGAATATACAGCATCACAGGAGGATTTATTAATAGGGGGCAGTCTAAGTCCATCTGTGGTTGAGCTCAGGCCTAATCCTTTCCCTGCGACTGAATGAGACTGTACAAATTCCCTGTGATGGCCTACGTCAACAGCTCCTGGAGTGGGTGGGGAGGATGAGAAGAGAGGAGGGGGAAAAAAAGGAAAAGGAAAGCATCCAAGGCCTCCTCCCACTGTCCATACTCCCTGGAGTCATCTTAACTAAAGCCCAAACCCAGGCTGACCGTGTTTGTTGTGATCACTAAGCCCAGCGACTTCCACTTTCAGGATAAAGATGTTTTCCACCGGCCCCTTCTCCAAACCCCCCCACACACCAAGTTCCTTTTTTTGGCAAAACACTCTCGCTGTCTGCCTCTTTTCTTTCCACTCCTTACAGTACTTTCATCTCTCTCTGAGTTAAAAAGGGGCTGGGTAGACTCTCTCCCAGGGCGCATTTCAGTGCATCTCAACCATGCTAAATCTCGTGCACTCGGGGATCATGTGCTTTTTTTTTTTTTTTTGTCCGTACTTTGTCAACTCTGCATCAAAACGGCCACAAAGGCGCAGTATTGTGACCACACCGTGACTGCAATCGCTCTCACCCCACCCACCCAAAGACATCAGCGCTGATAGAAAAGAGAAAAAAATAAAAGAGGGAGTGCAGACATGTTTTTTCGCCGTTCTACTTCTTTCCTCAGACACAGCCAGGGGACATGGGAGGAGGGATGATGGTAGCTTCAACCTGCCCTCGCAGCACAATTGGGCTGCCTGCCATGAGCCCCATGATTTATGATGCCGTCAAAACGTACACTGTTTTTTTTTCTGTCGCTTCACCAAGGGTCACTGTGTTGTCTTAGATGCCTCTATCTCCCGGCGTGCTGTGATGCTCTCACTTCCAAAAAAGAACAACTAATCTCCGGCAGTCAGTGTCCATTTATCTGCCGTGCCGGAATATGATGTTAAAATGCTAATCCTGCATTTTTAATATTCTTTCTTTTTCATTCCTCGATGCTGTGATAGGATCTGTTCTCTCCCTTTGTTGCTGGAAAAGGAGCAGTATCTTAGATGCTCTATGCCTACATAGTCCTTAGATGTTAGCACCAATTACCAGAGAAACCTGCAGAGCTGCATATCTACATAGAAGGGACCATTAGGCTTTGAATTTCAGCCTAAATGGGGAACTCCGGAATATATATATACCTCTACATATGCATAAAGCTATGCTATTGAAACCTCTGCAGAGATGGTGAAAGAACTCCCACACGCCTTGCGGAAATTCCTGGAAGAAATCACGATCAAAGTTTAATGGGACACTTTTGTTTGTGCCAAATCTGGGCAAAAAGAGAATGATAAACTGTTCAGATGTGTGGCTAATTTGCTTCCCCGCCCTCCACACCCACACACCTCCCACCACCGCTGGAGTCGCAGCAGTTCGTCTACAGCAGTTCGTCTGCAGCAGTTCGTCTGCACTCCGACAGGGACAAGGATTTCACTCCGTCAGAGGACACGGCTCGGCTCGGCTGATTAGCCACGCTCACTGAGCATGCCCGGACGCCTCGGCCCGCTGTTTAAAGAGGTGGAAAGGATTCGGCTCCGGGTGGGGAGGGACGGGTTACAGGGTGGAGGGGAGTCATTTTTTTTTTCTCTCTTTTTATTTTTTGCATGTCGTTGCATGCTAATAAACACAGGGTGTCACAGTGTCATGCAAATCTAAACTCCCCTTGGCAATTTCACTGCATGTTTGACACAGTCCCAGTGTGCCATTTTCCTTCACTGTTGTCAAGGTGGCCTGAAGTGTACTCTCCAATTCAGCTTTTTTAGTTTCTGCAGAACATTAGGTCCCTCAAATGTGGGTCCAAATGCCATCAAAAATCCTTTTCAAATTCTCCACTGTGATTAATCTAACAGTATAACTGAACTGACTCAAAGTGCCACCACCTTCCCATTTCTCCTTTAAAAAAAAAAAAAAAATTAAAAGTGGCACTCTTAGTGCACTTTAGCTGCAGAGACGCCATGAGAGGCAGAATCATGACATTTTTATGCTTCTTCTATGAGCTTTTCAATAAACACGACAATCGAGACCAGATGATTTGCCTCAGCGTGTGACTCATCTGAAAGAAAACTCGCTTCTTTGCAATATTTCTTTGTTAGGAATATGAATGTTTGCCAGTAAAGCATTCACGATCTGGGATAAATTAGTCTCTTGGCCCCTCTGAGCTGCTGAGAATCCTTTAAAATATTCCCATTGACTAATCTGCTGATCAGCATGAGGTGTGGCTGCCATTCTGTCAGCAGAGAATTATGTTGATTATTGCACTATGTCAGAAAATCTGCACCGAGTTGGTTGGAGAGGGGGGAAGGTGGGGGGGGGGTTCCAGAAACAGTTATTGCACTGCTTTCCTCTGCATAGCACCAATCTTCACTCGCTGGAGAGTAATCAGGACATTTCGGTGTTGGAGCTGAAAAGAGATGGCTAAAGACAGATCATAATCCCTGCCTTGTGAATTTTTTTTTTCTCTCTCTCTCGTAGGAAAAATTGCAACAATATTCACTAATAATTTCCTGCTGAAGCTGAAAAGGGTGTTTTGGAAACTGGAAAAGGTCATCTTATTATTGGGAATTACCAGAGGGAGCCGTATCCTCATGTTCAGTATGTACACATAGAGGCCAAACACAAGTGCAAAGACCTTATCAGTCTTCCAAATTGGTAATATGTGCATGGAAGAAACAGCGCTAAGTCTGTCTCTGTGTTAGCAACGGAGATCCACACTTTAATTGGCTTCAGTGTATGCTTAGGTGCCCATGCCAGTGTCCTATTAAACCATGTTAGCCACTTTTTATTTATTTTATATATATATATATATATATATATATGTATATATATATATATATATATATATATATATATATATATATATATATATATATATATATATATATATATATATATATATATATATATATATATATATATATATATATATATATGGAGGCACTGTACCATACTGTAAGTTAGATTAAACAACAACAACAACTCCTCGGCCATTATAAAAAAGAGTTGATTAGTTGGAAGTTGCAGAGCAAAATACCATAATTTAAACTTTCATTTGCATGATCCACGGCCTAACCAGGAAACACAAAACTATCCTATATTAATGTGAGCAGTTTGAGAAAGAGTGACGTGTCAATGGTGGGCAGATGACCAACAGTATGTTAGAGATCAGTGCTTTCATGATCAACTAATGCTCATGTAAGCATGGTACATGAAAGTAGCGTAACCATTTTAAACAGAAGCAACTAGTGGAAGCTTTAGGCCGTAACTTTGAAGGAATATGAACAATTAGACCATATTTAGAAAGTACACCATTTAATTAGTCTAAAATCCTGTGTACATTAAAATCAGGCTTGTAGTTGCTGTGATATCAAGTAGACTTTTGATATTTCAGAGGTGAGAGAGTGACTGATAACTCATTTAATTGCCTATCTGAGTTGTGTTGGTTTGTTATTGCATCTACTGACTGATTCACCAAATACTGCTGATCACTGACAGCTTTGTTTCGTTATTATCTTGTAATTGAACAACAATTTAAAATAATTTGTATAGTTGAAATTGGTCTATATGGTAATAAGGCAATTTTTAATTAATATTCAAAGTACAGAGTAGGTGGGTACTTCTGTGTTGGCAAGCAGAGAGCATTGTGGGAGTTTAGCTAGTAAAGGAGCACCATGACAGAGACTTCAGAGAGGTTTATTGACCTCAGGCCAGCAAATGAGTGTTAAATTATGCTAGGATATACTGAGACAATGATCCAACACCCCAGTGGAACAACTTATGATTGTCCTAGTGGCTTGATTTTGCACTTTTGTACAAGAACAAATGTGAACAAAGACTTGTGCTGATCACTTTGAAAGTCCTATGATCGGCCCCAATCCCAAGTTTTGGATAAGGCTCAGTACATTCCTATTTTTGGTGCTTTGCATTTATTTTGATGACTTTAATTGAAGTCAAAGCATTTGAATGCATTGTTTTACTTGTAACAAAGCATTTCTACGCTGTGATAATGGTACTTTTACCAGATTTGAGGGCAAAGACTGAGGGGTGTTGACAACAGCCAGTCAAAAAAAGCGATCTACCCCATCTCTGAAGTCCATTTGCTTCCTCAGAAGATGATTTTCATCTGCGCTTGGTTCACGTTCACTCACATGCTATTCATACTCACAGGTTTTGAGTCCAATTAAATGGCATAGAAAAGTTCCTGTGGACAACTTCATGCATTTCCCCTTTAATCTGGGGCCGTTATTCAAATCCATTTCCACTAACTGACTACTGCGATTACAACTGCCGTCCTCCACAAAGGCTGTCGTGACAAAACTCTTGACAGGACTGAATTTAACTGAGGTGCGCTGGATCACTTGTGAATTAAACTTCCCATGCGAAAGAGTTCTTCTTTCAAAACTTGTGTAGCCTTTGCTTTAAGCAATATTCAGGGAGTCAGAAAGCCCCTAAAAATGTCTTTATCACCTGGGTATTGGGTTGACCACAGTTTATCTAGAGGAGCCTTTGAAAACCTTTAACACCGCCTACTTCCCTGCAACCAAATGTTATCAGGAGACTGTTATTTTTACTACGGTGCATATTGTCCTCTCCCAGATCAGCTCTATAGCAGAATTATTAATGAAAGCATACACACTGTGTATGAGCCTTAAATTGCACTCTACAGACAGTTGTGCAGAGCTCCTCGCAGTGATTCCCTTATCCGTTTGCATGTACTGAAGATAATGTCACATGTTCCAGAGTCATTAGAGGAGCACAGAGACATCCTTAGTGTGAATAGCCCTCTGACAGTTAGCTGGGCCCTTATATTCAGGTCTGCATTGGCTAGAAAAGGTGTTTCAAAGGCTCTTTCTAGAGGCGTCTGAGAGAGAAAAGTAGATCTCACATTTTAAGTTAGATTTTTTTTTTGCCTTAATCCACCTTTACATTGGTAATATTTGCAAATGTATCACATTAGCATCTTTGTTTGTCCGATTATCCCTTTTCTCCCACGCCGGAGGACTTTTTTATTTTTTCTACCTTCCTCGGAAAGGCAGCTTGGTCAGCAGTTAGCATGCATCACGCAGCCATGTCAAACCAATATTAAGGTCAAACCCTTAAGCACTGGAGGAAACAATCCACCATGCAGTGGAAAACTTGTGACCATCAGCCGTTTTGCCCGTTTCAAGTGTCAGTTACTTGAAACACTACGCCGATTCAAGAAAAGCCTCCAAAGATAATTACACAATGCACTGTATGTGCGGCGTAAACAAGCGCGGAGCTGAATCGCTTCCTTGTGTTAAACAGCGCTTCATCTTAGCTGAAAATGACAGCAGAAATATGGTCGACTTTGGGCGCTTTTGCAGTTTATGCAGGAGGCACTGCATTATTTGGGCTTGGAGAATATTTATGCCACCGAGGCCTCTAAGTCGAAAGATCCAGACATTTTGCTCTGTTTTTATTTCTCTCGGGATTTGGGGGAAAACTATGTTGATAAAAACTTATCTTTGCCCTACAGAACAACGCCGTATCTGATATTCTTTAAAGAAGACTATGATATTTGTGATACGAGGTGCTTGGGCGCCTGACTCCTCTGTGCTCCCTTGTTCACTTTCCTGTAGCGTATTGATCTTTTTCTGGGATTGTTTATAGGACTCCGTGTGTCTAAAAGGAGACCTATTGATTTCCTTTTTTTGGGGTTCTGCCACAGCGCAGCTCAAAGTCTCGTCTATAAAATGAAGTACATAATAAAATAAGTCAACTTAATCATCCATAATGAATCTCCAAAGTGAATAAAACACATTTATGATTGTCGTCTGTGATGTTTGGAGGTTTAAGTTATCTTTTATTTAATGTTTCTGCACCAAACTTTCTGCAGATGGCAGCATGAGTGATGCTGTTCTTTTGTTTGCAAACAATACACTATAAAAATACATGTGTAAACTGTTAATAAATAACATATAATGACTAATAAAAACATAGAAAACAAGTATTCATTTACATTTTAACCCTAACAAGACCCCCAAACTGTCAATAATGCCTAAAACAATGACTGACTGCAAAATAACACTATTTTTAAAATGTATTTAATTCAGAGAAATATGTCAAACAACAACATTTATATGCTATTTGTATAATATAATAATATTTATATATTATACATTTTTATATTTCTAATGTTCTATTATAAATGATTGTATTTACTTGTTTACTTACTCTAAAAATATTACACATATATATATATATATATATATTTTTTTTTTTTTTTAACTTTTTTAGAATGTCTGTAACAGGCAAGACTTGTAAATAACATCCATATCAAAAATTTGTATTTTCACAAAAGATAATTCATTCTTTGACAATATTTAATTGTAAAATTGCAGGATTTTTTGTCTATTTAAATATTTGCCCTCATTTAAATGACAATTATGTGTATTAAGGATTAAAAAGTGGCTAAATTGACCGATAAAATCACAGAAACAATAGCTTACATTAATTTACAACATCAAAATATTTATTTATTTTACAAAAGATAGTTTGTTCTTTACAATGTTTGACTGTAAAACTAGAGTTTTTTTAACTATTTAATCCAACACAAATGTAATTATTTTACATATATTTGCAATTTTTTTAAAGGAAATAATGTTTATATTAATAATTGAAAAAATACATGGTTATGATTATTTTGAAATAGCAAAAACAGAAAAAAAATATATATGTCGATTTACTTGTTAATTGTATAAAAGACCAAAATTGGATATTGTCCACATCAAAAATCTGTATTTTTACAAATAGTAATTCATTTTTTAGAATGTATGACCATACAATTACACACAAATATCGTTATTTTATAGATATATGTGTGATTTTCCAAGTTTTTTTTATTTTTTCCAAATTTTGAATGCTGGAGTTTTCCATCATTTTTTAAAACATATTTTTCTTTCTTTTTTTTTTGATAGAATTATTTTGTTTCCACAGTGTGGCATTGCTAGTAACTCAGCTGTTCTTCTAATCCAAAGAAACTGCCATTTGCTGCACTTTAAGCACAGATTCTATCACCTCCATGCTGGACCCAGACAGGTAAAAGAGGTAATAAACTTTGTGAAGGAGACACGAGAGAAGCTGAAACGGACATCTGCTGTATCTGCTAATGTCAGAGATTAGCACTTTAGCTTCTAAAACACCCCAACGCTGCAGAAAATGAGCCTCTGCAAGCTCCATTGTTGTCCAAAAACTATTAAAAAGACATCAGTGAATCTTGTTGTTGCGCCGGGTTCATTACTATAAAACGCGGTTTATTTTGTCCCACGTACATCGTCCTGATGCTGTAAAAAGTCATTAGAGATTCGAATTGGTTATGAATCCGCTGCTGAAAATAGTCCCTCCTCCTGTTTTTTAGACTCATTTTTTCTGCTGTTTACTTTTTGATTTTGAACATTTATGTCCCCGGTAGGAGGAACCAGTGGGCTTAGAAGTGACAGGCGGAGACGGCGAAGGGAAGGACCAATGCACTGCTGGTTTCATTATTTTACTTACTTTTACAAATCTGACTCCTGCGTTTACCCTCCAACAACTCAGATATGTAAATGAATAAACAGAAGACTTAAACCAACAAGCGCAGCTGCCAAATCGCCAGCTTTAATGAGTGAAAAAAATAAAAAAATAAAAAAAACTGGAGCTGGACCTGGAGGACTGAATCTGAGGCCGGACTGGTTCGCTGCCTCTGGATTGGCACCGTAGCTCATTGTGTCCTCTAGTTTTATTGGCATTTTCACACAGACTCTGGCAAGGTGAGACGCAAATTAATGAAATATGGACGTCTATAAACATGAGGCGATTATTTATTTATTTATTTTTTTTATTTTCCTGAAGTATCTCTGCTGTCAGGTATAATAGGAGTGCAAATTTCTCCGGAGGTTGCCCTCTACATCCCTCGTCCGACTCCTTGCCCCATAAATGTCCTTTTCCTGTAAAATAACACCGACGTGAATATCTGGGCTTTCTATTTTAACACCAGGCAACTTCTACGGATGCACAAACTGTGTTTTTTAATTTAACAAGTAACAGATACGACACGTTCTGACGGGGTTTGGTGTCTTTTCCACTGTTGTGATGCGTTGGTGAATTAAACAAACTGCACAAAATACTGAGGCATAAGCTCATTCGGCAGCAATGATGCAGTCAAGGGCAGCGGTTATTCATCTCGGGCTGATCTCCTGATAGAACATGATGCCAAATGCAGACATCCCTTTGGCTCACTGCATTTTGCGCTATAGGCAAGAGTTTGATGTTTGGTTGAGAGGACAGAGCAGCAGCAAAGTGGATGCTTGGAGCGCTTCCAGGGATTAAACTCATGAATCTAACAGCAGCCAGTGGTCATCATGACACAAACACTGCATGGGTGGTAACGCATGCACAGCGTGGGGTCTTTGGCTCAGAAAAAAGAGAAAAAATTGAAACCATAAAACCATAAACGCCTGCAGACTTTCCTTCCATCTTCATATTGCACACTTTATGTGCGCTGCATTTTTATTTGAAGTGACATGTGCTTTGTGGCTCGTGTCTTGCTGTAGATCTGTTCAGCATTTTGACACAGATGATGAAAAAAGCTGCCTATTTCAGCATTTCACATCTCTTTTTTTGTATTTTGCATGTCGTGCGTATGAATATACAAATCAGCTAAGTGCTAATTTTAATTTTACTCCCTTTATCTTGTGACATTATAACTTAATTATCCCCTTGTCTGGACAAATCACACTTTGTTTGTGCCTATAATTTATTATCTCCTTATCATAAGATAACACCAAACTGCTTTTGTAATATCACAACTTAATTACGGTTGCGGCGTCTGCCTCTTGCCGCACCTTGACGATGACGAAACCTCCTGGTGCTCGTGAAAAATATTCCTGTTCAACGCGTAACTCCACCAGATTCTCCTTAAAGGTCAGCGCTTGGTGAACGGTTGCTACGCAAACACACGCGTGTTTAATTAACTGTTAATCATGCGATAATTACAATAGCATTTTAATTATACACCGAGATACTTTTGTTTTACATTTCTTTCAACTTGAAGCCACTGAAACACCTTTTGAGTATAAAATATAGGAACTCTCATCTTTGCATTGCTGCACCTTCTGCATAAAAATAGCACGTTTCAAGTTCTTTCTCAACACCATGTGGTGTTTTCATGTGATTTTACAACATGCTAAGTGTTAAAAATGTGTGGCTTATCTAACATCATGTAAAATTAATGTTGGTTTTACGCGTGTGGCTTAATTAGTTATCATTATTCATTCAGTGTTTCGACCTAAATGTGTTTTTTTTTTTTTGTTTTGTTTTTTTTTTAATGTAAGGGAGTGACCTGCTCATCCTTCCTTGTTTTCTCAAGCAAATTGGATTTTCTAAAGTTCCTCTCCAGACATTGATTAAACCCCTAAAAGCTCATCTCCATTTATCAAAGTTACATATTTAGAAGCTTATTTTTCTGGGAAACGAATCCCTTCCTGCTTTAAAAAAAACAAAAGAAGGCTTAGGTGTAATTCTACACTGTTGCCCCCTTTAAGAAGGCGCAGATCTATGAAGTTTCTTCCTCTTTTTCCACCATCACCTCCATACAAGCGGTGTCTTGAGCACACCAGATCACCTACAAGAAACAATGTAAACAAAGTCCCATCCTGCAAGTTAATGGGATTGGTTCCTTTGGTTTCTTACGTGTGAATTTTTTGGTGGGGATGTGTTGTCTGTCAACACTTCTGCGGTAGGCAAGACTCCTGAGGGCAACACAGATCTCCATAGACACCGGAGTACTTAAAGGAGACCCTCTACCACCTTTCCTCTTCATCATCTGCCTAGACTATGCACTGAGGAATGCAATCTTGCCCTCTGACGGACTGACCCTAAAGCGTCGTCAAAGTTGAAGTCACCCCGAAGAAGTCCTCTTAGAACTTGCATTCGCAGATGACATCACCCTCCTGGAAAACACTCTCAGTGGAGCAGAAGAACTTCTGCATCGGGTATAACGAGAAACAAGACTGATTATTTCAGTCTGGAATAGGTGCACAATACATTTCACTGCACAGTATACTATGTATAATTGTGTTTGTGATAAATAAAGGTCTTGAATCTTGAATTTTGATTGGACTCTTCCCGAATGCTGGAAAGACGAAGTTCATGCACTGTAACCCAACATCTGAAGAGACATTGCATGCACTAGATGGGTCCGAAATCAAAAAAATTGACAATTTCCTATATCTTGGAGGCTACACTAACACAGCACATGATATAGAAACCAAAATTGGTAAAGCTTTGGGAGCATGAAAGTCTCTGTCAAAAAATATGGGTATCTACAACCAAAATGAGAGCATTCAAGGCGTCAGTGGAGTCCATCTTACTCTATGGATCTGACTCCTGGTCACTATTGAAGACTCAGATGGTACAAAACATCTCCTGGAAATCACACCTCACCAACAAGTTGCTATATGGCTCACATCCACGCTTGTCAACCATCATTAGGCAGCGTAGATCAGCCCTGGCTGGACATGTGGTGAGACCCAACGAAGCAGCTGGTTGAGTACTGCTATGGAAACCTGATACTGTCAGAAGGGTTGGTGGCCTAGCACAACATTAAGGAAGGTTCTAGAAGAAGACACTGGTCTGGAAGGCAGAGATCTTTTGACTGCAATGCTGGACAGAGGGAGCTGGATGAAGAACTATATTCATGTCACCGATTCTGTTGGATGCAATTGACTGAAAAAATCTGAATTTGTGCTTTTAAAACTGCCATCTATACTACAGTCTAAATGCTCAACTATGTGAATAACTACTTAGTTTGCTCATTATGGGTCCTCTTACATGTAAAAACTTTTAGCTAAACTAAAACTAGCCCACTTTTTTGAATAAGAGCTTCCTATTTAGCTGCAACACTGGAGGAAATTCTTTTTTCCATAACTTTCCATCAAAAAACTCAAGATTCAGACAAAAATTTTTCATATCTTTTAAAAAAAAAAAAAAAAAAAATCACATACTGCAAAGGCTGCTCAGCAGTAAATAGTGCTGTATTACACGTATATGCACACACGGGGATAAAATATAACAGATTACAGTGGGTATAATCTGGTCAAAGCACACAGCACTGGATAAAACATTTTATGAGCTGCATTAGTTTGATTACTCTAAAACCCCACAGTTTACATGCTTGGCTGGTAAACAGATTTCCCTCTAACCCTCTCCAAAAAAGGAATCTGACATCATTAGCAGCAGATCGATGGACTGTGCAGATTCAGTTTTTATTTTCCCGAAGTTGGGATGATCTTTCCTGCAAATAGTACCCACCCACAAAATGACAAATGGAGGCAAGTTTAGCTACAGGAAGCGACAAAGCTGAAAATTGAACTTTCTTAAAACAGCACCATGACAGTGTTGTAAACTGGATCCACTATATCCTTAAAAATGTTGTTGAATCAGGCTGTATATGTTAATCAAACACAACTAGCATCGTTTTGCAAAGGCTGGTACATTCACTGATAAACCTTCTAACAATATAACTGAAATATATTGTAGTATTGGTTTAGCTACATTTTTGTTGCACTAAATTTGGTAGTTGAGGATTTTTAGCACAGTTTCTGTCACAACAGTGTTACATAGATGTTATTTCTGCATGATTTCTTCAAGTCTCACTATGTTCTGTTGATAGGGACAAGTAAACCTTTGATATTTGAAAATACTTGAAGGTTTCTGTTATCCATAGAGACTGACATTGTTCAGTTTGGCCTTAGAGTTTTAGAGCTGTTGGTGACTGAAGTTGGGCATATTTTGCAAGGAAAAACCGCAGTAGTTTTAGCAACTTGTAGCTAATGAACAAGCTTGTTTTTGGTGCATGTTTGTACTACTACTACAACTACTACTACTACTACTCATAATAATAGTATTTGCATTAGTAGTGTTCATATTAGCAGCTGGAGCAGCAGGATGTAATAGAAGCAGCAGTGCCACACTACTTTTGCAGTGCATGGACTATTAATTGATTCCAAATTTGAAACAAAGCAATTAGCAAACAGCAGAGGCTGCAGTTTGAGATGGATGTTATGTAGCGCGTCTGACTCAGGGTTAAAACCGTCACTGGCTTTGCAAATTTTATGCCATCCTCCTTATGCGACAGTCACACATTTTGACGAGGTCTCATGTGGTAACGCTCCATCACATGTTTCACATCTATTTTACAGTGAATGTTGAACTGAGGCTTGACTTTAAATGTAAACGCAGCAAGTTATATTTTGTTATTCCAATGTACTGCATCAAGAAAAAAACAAGTATGCACTAGTCTGGTCTATGAGTGGACCAGAAATACCAAAGAAACAAGCCACATATCTGCAACTTTTAGAGTTAATGAGGTTTTAATGCTGCTTGTTGAATGTTGTCCTACTCCTCCTGAAGGATTTGGTGAAGCTGATGGACATTTTTACAGGAGAACATCATGTTTTAGGACATCCAGAGCTGTTTGAAATGGTTTCTTAGATGACAAATGGTCATTCAGTCTGTGGCATCGAGTCATTTGACTAAAACTGCACCTTTAAGGCTAGTTACTGGTCAAAGGAGTGTCTGTTTTCTGGTCATGTTATCTGATAATTGTTCTTTAAAGTTACAGTTGTGGATTTACTCAGTGGTTGAGAATTTATCAGCAGTTGAACACAAGACAAACTTCATGTGCACAACTGGCTAAATTTAAACCATTTCTAATTTGTTTCTTATTTAACTGTTTTTCTCTAAGTCAGAAAAGAAGATTGCATGCCGTGTTCATATTTTGTTCAGTATATGTCATGCAGCAGTCAGGGTTCAAACTATCCTGTCAGTGGTTTTAAAAATCCCTGTTATTCTCCATGTGTGAGAGTCACGCCTTTGGTTATATCTTGTGCTAATGCTCCATCACGTGTTTCAGGTCTAGGAATCTTTGATTCCTAATCAGTTCAAGCACACTTAAGTCTACAACACTCTGCTGCATGCACAAAAGAAAGAAAAGAAATCATGCAGTACAAAGTGCATTTATCTTTTTAAGTTGTGAAAATTTTGAATTCAATTATATCCAACCAACAAGCTACATTAAGATTCAATGGAATTAGCTTTTCCTCAATCATCAAATGTGTTTATAATTGTCAGTCTGAATGTTATGAAACTGTCCAGGCATATTAAAATAAAGAGTCTTAACATCTTGAATCGTGAATAAAAATTAATGTAATTAATTTATCTCAACTCTAATTTATTTGTACACCAAATAATTTTGAAATTTTGCTTGAATATTACGTTAATAAATAACAAATAATATTCACTATATATATATATATATATATATATATATAAACAGTAATTTAGAATGTAGTACTAACATAATAAAACACAGACTTATTAGCCCTCACTTGACAGTTGACGAAATACAGAATTAAATTAGAAAACTTGTAATTATTGACATTAATAATGTTGAACTAACCAACTATGCTTAGTAAAATAATATTGCTTTTCTGCTACTATTTAAACCAACCTGTGTGAACGTCAAGAAATCCTGAACTCAAGCAAGTTAGAATTGTTGAGTTGTCCTAGCTTGAATTTAGTTATATTTCAACTAATGCAAAAATATAAGTTGAAATTACACATAATATTAAGTCGATGCAATTACCATTTGGATACTAAAAGGTTTATTTTAATGACTATGTACGACTTGCTATCTTACAACTACGCATTTTAATAAGTGGACTACTTCATTAAATTGTGAAAATGGGTTTATTGTTAATGGCTGTTGTAGCTATGAACATACTAAAATACATGCTACAAAGGTGTCCATGCATGTTAAAATAGAGAAATCCTGAACTCAAGCTAGCTAAAGTTAATTCAATTCATTTATCTCAACTTAAATTTACTTGTAATTCGACTAACATAAAAATTTGAGTTGAAAGTACACAGAATATTAGGTTGAGCTCAAGCTCATCATAATATTTGCAACTTTAGTACCAACATATTAAACACATGCTTATTTGCCATGACAGTTCACTTCATGTTGAATTAAATTTGCTGTGGTCATCATATATGATCGGATTTATTTAAAGGCAGCAGCATCATTGAGCCTGGCTGGATGCTTTGACAAAACAATAACAATAATAATAATAATAATGAAACAGTGTGCATCAGTCTTCTTTGTGCAGTGAAAACATGTCCTAAAATTGTGTTCAACCAACAAACTATGTTGAGTTTAGCTAAGTTATAGAAATACTGAAAACAATCTGAATAAAAATGTGTTTTCTTGAGTTGTCTTAACTTGGATTTTGATGCAAACCAAATAATGCAAATACCTGAGTGCATTTAATTGAGTTGTATCAACATGAATTTAGTCATAGTTCAACTAACACAGAGATTTGAGTTGAAATTGCATAAAATATTAAGCTGATCCAATTAGCAACTCATCATAATACTTTAATACTAACATGTAAAACACATGCTTATTAGCCCTGACATGACCATTGACTTGATGCTAAATTGAATGAGCTGCTGTCACCATATATGATCAGGTTTATTTAAAGGCAGCAGCATCATTGAATCTGACTGAATGCTTTAACAACAACAACAACAACAAAGAGAGAGAGAGAGAAAGGTATTGATTGATTCCAGCCCACAGTCAACCTCTGACTGCAAATGTTAATGAGGGATTATGCAGATGTAAAGGAAACGCAGCACAAAGACATTTAGCTCCTTGTTAAACTTGAACATCGGCTGCCAGTTGAATCGCAGCAGCTCCGGAGCTCTAATCTGCGTTTTTCTACCATCTTCCTTTTGTTTTTGTCGCCCGTGTGCGCGTTTCTCTGTGTTTTGTTTTCTCTCTCTCTCTCTCTCTCTCTCTTTCTTCCTCCCCTTCTCCCTGTTTTTTTTTCGCCGTGTTCTGCTGGGGACTTGTGAATGGCAGCCAATGGGAGGGTTGAGTCCCCTCAGCCTCTCAGCCTCCCTGACATCCACAGCGAGAATTGATGCAGCGCGACTGAGACGCGCAGTTGAGGTGGAACAACGGGCAACCGGAAAGCTGCAGTGAACGGATACTCTCCGACGAGGTTTTTTTTTTTTTTTTGCTTGCTTTTGCGCCTTTTTCCACGAAAATCTGGAAGAAACTTCACTATCAGGTGAGATTATTCCTCTTTCTTTTCGCTTGTAACTTCTTCTCAACCCCTGCCTCATCTCATCCGCGGCCACTTCTCGCTTTTATTTCTTCTGCGGCGTTTTTTTTTTTTTTTTGAAACGTCCGATGAATGACTGTGTCGCGCCTTGGTGTAGATTCTAATAACTGGGGCAAGATTTCGTGTTTGCTTTGCGTGCTAATTAGTGAGATAACTTGGGGCTTTGAATTGGAAATGAGTTTGGAAGTTTATTTGTATGCGCGTCGTTCAACTTGGGTCCATCAACTTTTAGCGCATTGTGCTTTTTGCCCCCTCCGTGCGTAATTCTCGCCTCGGAAGGTGCCCCTCCTGGTGCAGAAGGTCCCTGCTTGCCCGACCGCACGACGCAGCGGCAGCGAGCCACGTTTTGCCCCGGCGATGCGCTCAGCTGATGCAGGCCGAAACCAAACGCACACTTTGGCTCGTTTTTGTCACGTATGAAACTTGGCCGCTTTTACGCACGAACCCGGTGAGGTTGATTTTATCCTTTCGTTTTCCCGCACGCCCTTCTTCTCCTCCTTCCTCCCCTCCGTCGATGATCTCGCTGCAGCCAGATCCACGGGATGTGAATCGATGCAGGTGGGACAGCGTGCTCTGATAAAGGCGGATGACTGTCTCTCTGTGGCTGCCTGCAGTCGCGCTGTGATGCTCTGCTGCCCTTTTTTTTTATTTGGCTACCACCTCAAAACAAGGCCCCCCGATTCCTGTTTTATTTCTTTTTTTTTCTTGTGGTGTTGCTCTCCTGGAGTTGACTCAAGTTCCCTCCAACAGCATGTCCTCCAGCGTTATTGACAACAAGATGATATCAGTGATGTGGCTGTGAATATTTAATGTGCTCCTTGAATAATGCAGACAGGACTATAAAGGGATTAACTCGGCTGTTTTACTCTAAAGTTGCAGGTATTGACAGCTAGGTGAGTGGGAGAGGTGTGGTGAATGTAAGAGGCCTGTGCGAATCCTGAAAATTGAATTAAGTGCTTGGAAAAAGTTTCACTGTTGCCCCCCTCTACTGCTTCATGTTGGCTCAAAGTGAGCCTGAGGTAATACGCCTGGAGGCGACCATGAAGTTGTTTGGGGGGGAGTTGTGAAACTACCCGGGGTGCATTCTCCAACTGCACACATGCTTTCAAAATTACAAACTAGTCCTTAGCTGTGCAGTGGGAAATAAAGAAGCTTTACATTTGATAGGAGTAGGTTAACTTCCTTGCTTGCTTTTTATGATTATTATTTGATTCTATTCAGCTTGGTGAAAGGAGATTGTCTGAACCAGAGCAGGGTTTTTTTTATGGTCCAGGTTTTTTTTTCATGCGCCGGTTTGAAGTTCAGAGATGAAAGGGACAGAGTGGAATCTGTAGCTGATCAAAGTCATACAGAAAACACGACAGGTACTGAATATTTAACGGCGGCTGCAAATAGCGCACGCATGTGTGTGGGGATCATACGGATAACATGGTGTATATGTATTTACGGGGCGCCCGGCTGTGCGAGCGCCTCGCCATGAAGACGTTAAAAGCAATATTGCGGAACTGATTTGACAGGCAGGGGGATAGACACATCAGCGCCATCAGCATTTTTTAAACCGCAGCTCAGATTACAATAGACAGTCGCTCGCATTTCATCTGTCTCTTCTCCCAAATATCTTCACTCTGCGGGTCAGACGCTCAAGGGAGATTCCAAAAAAGAAAGAAAGGAAAGTCTGAATCTGCCGGCCGACTCCATCCTGTCCCTGTGAGCGCTGACGTCACGGGGATGGTGGGTTTACCCGACGGCCAGACGACGATGACCGGTGACCCGAGTTGATTACATTATTTGTGCTCCAGATGGGCAGCATCATTTTTGATGTGTTCCTGCTCGTAATATTGAACGTTTTGTCGTCCTGTGCAGCAGCAGCATCTGGAGCTAATAAAATCATATCCCAGCGGCCGCTCCGATTCCCCCCGTGGTGATGTCTGCGGCCTTCCTTCTCCTGTGCTGTTGTGTTTGCATACTTGTGGACATTTGTTGATCCTGCATGTACAGCGAGTGGCTCTGCAGTGTGTGTGTGTGTGCTCGGAATGCTTGACGGCGGCGTCGGAGAGCACCGCTGGGCATTGTAGTTCGCCTGATGCACCTTGATTTTTTTGAGTGCATCAGTCACGCTCTGTGAGAAGCGATAATAAATCATGACGTTGCCTGTGCGCTGGGGTTCCTCCTATGATTTCCTCCTGCCAAATATTTATCTGGAGTTGCTTCAGCCAAGTGGAGCTTCTCGCTTATCCTCCTCTTTCTCCTCCGGAGCAACACCCTCTCTCCTGCTAGCAGATTCCAACTTTCACCCCCCACCCTCCAACCCCCTCTCCAACACTACCTACCATGACACTGTCTTTTAATTCTAGAGGCTTCTCGTGACCATTAGAGCAACGTTTCTGCAGGCACAATGGCAATTTCGCAACTGCTCCGTACTAATGAGACAGATTCCCCTCAGAGACGCCTATTTATGGAGCAACCAGAACCGTAATTGCGATGAAACCCAAAATAAGGGTGTTTCTTCGCCGCACCAACACACACAGAAGGAGGCAGAAAAGTGTGACGTGTTCTTCTAGTTATATTGCTATCGGCAGGGGCCCGCCGCCGTCACCTTCCCCGCTGAAGGTCAACTCCGAGTCCCAGATTGAATTTTGCTATGACTAAAAAAGACACAGGAATTAGACGGGACGGTTATAAGCCGCGGCGAGGCTGTTTCTCGACAGGTTTCAGCAGAGGGGATTTGAGCTGCTGGACGGTGGCCAGGAGAGTCGAACATCACTGTAGAGTCTGCACAAATCCCCCCACGAAAAGGCCAGTTTTGCTCTCTGTGCGTTTGGAAGATAAATGCACATGGATCAGACAAAGTATACCTCACTTAACAATGGTTAATTATCCTTCCCTGCTTTGTGTAGGAGAGCACCAATTACATAGAAATATACTCGTAAATCTATCTTCAGAGTGCTCGGACGGAGATGTTTGTGTGTTGTCTGTGTTGGATGAGGCTGATGGTGTACAGTGTGTAGCTTAAGAACTGGTGATAAGAGAAGAGTCCAGCTTTATACAGTATGGCACACTAGGACGGATGTGACTATGAAATCACTTAGATTCATGTCTTTGGGGTGGGAGAAAGAGTAAATTGCTGCCAATGTTGAATAATGCAGTCTGCCAACAGCTTTTTTTTCTTTTTTTTTTTTTTTCCTCCCTCTTCCCCCTCAAACTGTGGCTTGGCTCCACAGCTTTTCTAATTATGAAGTGGCTGAGAGATAGCTTCACAACTCCCGACACTGTAGTGGGGGTGAGCGGAAGCTGGCCGAATAGCAATCTAACTGAATTACCAACAAAGCCTGACAGACTTGTGGAGTTTAGCGAGCATATTTGCAAAAGTAACACCCCCCCACCTACCTATTCAGTCATGAAAACGTAGACACAGATGCACAGACGAGGCGCAACGCGCACATTTGCTAGCAGGTACACACAGACACACAAACAGGCACAAATGCAAGCAAACAAACACAGTACAAAGAGGGAAGGTGTACAGTTCTCCACACGCTTCTCAGCACAATTTAACAAGATATATTAGTCACCCAGGAGGCAGCAGAAAGCCAGGCATCCACAGTGTGCAGTAGACTGCAGTCTGACAGTGGGAGATAGTGATTTACAACAAAGCCCTGTAGACCATGGCACAATTTCAGAGTTGCGGAAATGACACTGGTAAAGCAGGGGCATGAAAGTCTATCTACCAGCCACGTCTCATTTCTTACACCATTTGCCCCGGGAAGGGGAGGGTTGAGAGCGAAGGGGCAGATGACAAATCCAGTATTGTAGCTTCCTCCACAATGCCCAAGTGGAGGCTGAAATCTTTTTTCAGGTGTCATCTAAAACATGAGCAAAAACTAGAGGGAAGCCACCTTTCAAGGACACCAGGCAGTCCTCCTGTCTTAAATTTGAGGTGAAATCGATATCTTGACCCTGCGAGCATACCGTTAGACTTTGGATTGGATTTGGAATTAAATCTCTATATCCAATATGTGCGTGTGTGTGTTGGGGGGGGACAATAATCATGTAATAGTGGAAATCACAAGTCCAGATCACTATCAAAATCTTATCAAGCGTTGGCTGGCCCCAGGCTGATCTCGCTACCAAATTTCATGGAAATTTGTTCGTGAGTTTCTCAGACGCCATGCTGACATACAGAACGACTGACAGGGGTGAAAATAGAACTTCATGTGAAGGTACAAATGAAGCACATTTCAAGATGAAGAACTTGATTCATTATGAGAATCACAGTGTGGTGCCATGTGATGTGAGGCTTCGAAACTTCATGATACATCTCTGTAATTAATAAAAAATCCAACTGAGTCTCCACATAATCCTGTTTCTATAAAGTTAAATTGCATTTCCAGTTACATTCTGCCAGACTACATCATATGTTTGCCATTTACTGCTTTACTGTTCATCTTTTTCAGCCAACCAGTCATATATTATGTTGTATTTTAACCCAAACCATGACATTATTGCAAACCTTTACCAAGTACATTTGGCACCAAACCTTAACCAAGCTACTAGCATGTAAAAGTGAAATTTCTAAACCTAACCATTGTAATGTAGTGCTTTTACTGAAACAGAAACAGAGTGCAACCAAAAGTAAACCGTGAGAGAAAAGTTCAGTTGTAATACTGATGATCTTTAGATGATCACGGGTTGGGAAACTTTGTGTTTTCAGTAAATAAAGGGTCGCTGGTTCTCCACCTCCTACCATGTAACACAGACTTTGTTGCTGTTTTAAACTTATTGCCTTTTATTGCAATACCTTCTTTGAAAATGAAATCATCTTTCCCTCCAATTCAGTCTCCACAAAGTCATATTCCTATGCAACTGAACTGCATTGTCATTGCATTTTGGGATCACGTTTGCATCGTATTACAAATATGTGTCTCATCAACGTATCTTTGCCATTTATTTTGCTGCTTCACTGTTGTTCCTTTTCAGACAACCAATCATTTCAAACATGTTGTTAAAGGGTCGTATTTTATGATGTTTTTCTGAACCTAACCCAAGTAATTCTGGCACTTAACCAACTGTCTAAAAGTGTCTCACAAATGTAGTTTTGGTGCCTAAACTGAACCAGGAAGTGAATGAAAACCAAAAGTAAACAACAAGAGAAAATTCAAAGTCTTGCCCATCACAAGATGCTAACCCTCGTATTCTGGGTGAAAATCCAGTCGCTGGTTTATGCCTCTATCTTCCTTTTGTTCCTTGCAACTTGGACTCTGTCACTCTTTCAAACTAGGCGCCGCAACTACCAGGTCAAAGCTCCAAATTCTCCAAATATTTTGCAGTGAAATTGCATTCCTGAACAACTCAAAATCACGTTTCTGTACAACTAATCTGCATATTCGGAATGTAATTTGTTACCATTGACCAAATAGGATTCGCTTCTCAGAATTGAATTTTGTTTTCTGCCATTTGTTTACTTTTAGTTTTCATTTGCTTCCTGGTTTCTCTAGGCACCAAAACTACATGATTTAACGCTTGGTTGGGTGCTTTTAATGTTACGCACCAAATTTACTTTAGCAGGGTTACAAAAAATGTCTCAGTTTGGGTTAAAATACCACCTTTTCACTGCATGTTTGAAGTCCAGTGTTCTGGGTTACCAGGATGACAAGTCCCACCCCATCTAATATATGATTGTTTAGCTGATAAGAATCAACAGTGAAGTGAAGCAGTAAAATCAATTTGCAATAGATGTGGTGATTAGAAACATATTAGTGATGCACGATGAGAATATACTTCAAAACAGATATGAGAATTCAGTTCACTTGTAGAGGTTTAGTGTCCAGATTTTGTCCTACGACCGAAATTGAATTCAGCACCTTAATATTAACCATTCTGTCAACTGCTGCTGTATGTTGTCCTACAGTAAGGGGGGAAAAAAGTGCTCCAGGAGTCGATGTCGTGTTCGTAGTGTGTGTTCCAGTGCTGCCTTCAGCTAGCTGGTTCAGGAGAAACATTGTGAGTGAGTGCAGCAGACAGATCATGTCCGCAGGTCCTGCCTTTCCCCTCTAGTTGGATTCCTGTCGGTGCAAAGCCCAGAGGCTTAACTCTGGCTGCAGTAAGTGGACTGAGGAACGCTAAACACTGTCTGGGGGAAGGCTGCTGAACATGACAGCCAGTTAATAAGTGTATGGAAGACGAGCAAGTGCACGAAGGGGCGGAGGAGGATGAAGACGAAGAGGTGGTGGTGGTGGTGGACAACATGTCTGACTTTTGAGACTTTTATGAAAGCAAGAGGAACAAGAGGGGAGGGGGTAATATTGACTGTCAGATGACAAGAGGGTAATAGGAGATCAGAGAGTCCAGCCACAGGACAAGGAGCATTAGCGCTTGACTGGAGCACAATGAAGACAGAAGGCACTGAAGGGAAAGGGTCGGGTTGGTGGATGAAAGAAGGGGAGACTTTGAAAGAGCGAAGTGGAGGGAGGTATGGTAAGACAAGGCGATAATGATGCTTACTTTACTCCTGCAAGGCAGCCGCAGTGAGAGCTGTCAGCTTCAGGCAAACGCTGGCTGGTGGGACACTGCTGGGATGCCTTGGCGTGTTAACCCTCCAGACACCGCTGGCAGTATGTGATAGATTACGGGTGTGTAATTACATGTGAGTGTTTGTTTGCGAGAGACGGCGGCTGGTTGGTCGGCCGGTTGTCGAGGCTAGGCCGTGCGTGTGCATATTGAGGTGTGCCTTTATGTGACTCTTAGCGTGTCAATTTTTCTTGGCAGCGGTGAAAGCAGAGTGATGTGATTTTCCCCTCTAACAGCCTCCAGGAGTAATGATCCAGGTTATTGCGGATGACGTGTAACACCTCAACCCAGCGGGCATTGGCGCTGCAAAAACCTGTCCTTATAGGTTAGGCTTCAGGGAGGCTGTTGTGTTGGTGGCAGCACTGTGTGCACAATTCCTCTGCCTCCCAAACCTGTCACCTTCAGACAGGCCCCTCCTTCTGTGGATAATGGTCTCCTGTCTATGTTGTGAATGATATCTGGACTCTATTGTGTGGCTGTTTCCTCTGCTGCGCTATTGTCCTGCAGAATGCCTTTGTGAGTTTTTTTTCTTGTTTTTTTTTTTTTTTTTCCCCCAGTGAGGTACAATGGGCAGGCTGTATTCTGAGGTGCTGTAAATGAACAGGCAAACACATCAGCAAAGGTCCTATTTACTTTCAATCCCGGGAGTGAAAAAGAGAGGTTTCCGCCATTGTTTTGGCTCCTCTCAAAACATTAGGATGGCTCATTGTGAACAGGAGAAACAGAAAGACCTCCATACAAGCTACCTGTCGAAGCAAAGCATGTGTTCCACTCTGGGACTGTATATTCCTCAGGGAAGGACACAATACAAGCTTTCTGCAGCAACATGGGACGTGCAGTAATAACTGCGCGCCACAGTTTTGGGCTGAATAATACCCAGGGCGTCTCTCAGACAGTCGGGGAAACCTGTCCCCTTTGAGAAAAGGTCATTCTTCAAGACCCCCAGCAGCTGAACACTGTGCTCTGACATGAATAACTGACAAACGGATGTGTTCGGGTCTCGGAGGCCTCCAATTACTGTTTGACGCTGCTGTCCGTCAAAGAGAAACTAGGCCAGACGACCTTCAAGTTGCAGGCAGCGTCTGAGTCTGGACTCTGCTCTGGAGGAGCTTTAAGCGCCCTGCAATAATTGAGTTTGATCAAATGAAGGCGATGCCAAACTTGGGTTATTGTTTGCCCGAGGACAATGCAACAGTCAAATTCGTTGTTGGGAAAGATGCCAGGGGAATTTCTTTGAAATGGAAAAATTGCATTAAACATTCCATTTGTATTAATTATATTGTGCCTCTCATTAACATCGGTGCTCAGCAGTGCTGCCGGTGGTGGTACTGGGCTTAAAGCGGCACTCGGAGCAATAATATTAGAGGCAACCATTCATGCCTGAGGCGTACTCAAACTGCCTGTGATGTCACAGAATGAATGAATATAGCTTTATTCTGGAGCATTATGTCTAGACCTTTGGTCCTACGAGACATCAGTCACTCAAGTTACACACCACTAGATTCAATTAATCATAGCCTTAATTCAATCCAATGGTCGGGCCTCCCAGCTGTAAGCCTCTAAGTGGGTTTTAAGAGAGCTGGAGTCTGCTGGTGGTGTTGGGTCCTCCATGCGGGAGCTGAAGGGCCCCCTGTCTACCAGGGATTTAGTGACACTCCACAGGTCAGGGGTTAAACTCACAAAGGCAGGTGGAGTGCTTACTTAGGTGCACTGGAATGAGTGTGCAAACACAAGTGTTTAAGCGCACACTTGAGCATTTGTGCAAAAAAAACCCCAAACATCTACATTCACCTATTCACCAGCCTTCTCCACCACATAAACACGAGGCAGCAGCAGGTGTGTGTTCACGCCGCGAACACGTCAGAACTCGACCTGCAGTAGCAGCAGCAGCTACTTGTGAAATGCAGTGTGGATCTCCTCGGTCTCATAAATAATGGACGTTGGTGAAGCATCTGTCAACTTTTCTGTCAACCCTCTTCCAGATGGGAGTCAGACAGGCCATGCCGGAGCAGCATGTTACATACACATAACAAACCTCCATCCAGTGCACTCGCGGCCTGTTTACATCAGCACACTGACACCGGCGCTCACCTACACGCTTCAACCCATCCACTGATTTATTAGGTCCTGCACCCAGGCTTCCTCCACCGTTTCTTCTTGGACGTGCTCGCCACACACGGAGACACAAATTCAATCATTGCAGTGAAAAAGAGCAAGTGCGCTCCGAGGACCTCACCTCAAAGAAATATATATATTCAGCTCTCTATCTAAATACACCCCCTCTAAAGCATCCTCAGCGGTTAGAGAGGCTGTAAACACACACCTCCCTGTGTTTGTTGACTCAAATATGGCAGCGCTCACTTAACATGAAACACTTCCAAACTCTGTACCCGCTAAGTCATTTTTCAGAGGAAATCTTGGGTGGCAGGAGGGCTCTTTGTGCGCTGGTACAAGTTTTTTCGGTCTCTTCCTGTCTTGCTTCCCTTCACATTGTGGCAGCTGGGGCGGTAGGATGAGTGGGCCGGGCACTGCCGGGTGGCGGTTACTGTACGGTTGCTTTATGGACTAAAGCACTGTCTTCCCGGCCTTGTCGTAATAGAGGATTCAGCTCATAAAGCAGCATCATGATTTGCAATAAGCAGAGTTAGGGGAGAGTAATGAAGGTGTAAATCAACTGAGCCATTCTTTTTTTCTTTTAATCTGACGTTGGCAGTCTCTCCCTCTCTCTCTCTTCTGTTCTGTCCTCACCCTCCTCCTCCTCTTCAGCTTCTTCCTCCTTTTCTCTCTCTCCCTTTGCAGTAATGGAAAGCCTGGCACTGTGTAATAAAGCAGAGTGAGCAGCAGTATTAGTAAACAGCCGCCGCAATCATTCAGCCAAGTCCAGCTCCTTTATTTTGTGTGTGTGTGTGTGTGTGTGTGTGTGTGTGTGTGTGTGTGTGCGAAGTATTTCATAGCCCCGTATGGTGTTAAGGTTGTGGGCGTGGGGGGCTAATGAATGAGGATGGAATGAAGAGTATTTAATTCCAGGCTGGGAGAGGGAGCGGTGGGGACTATTCGCTAGGCCTCCTCATAAGAACGCCTTTGTTTTCATTTTTTCACAGGACAAAAAAGCCTTCTTGTTCCTCTTTTTTTGGGGGGGAAGCTTTGGGAATGTAGATGCAAATTTGCAGCATACAAGAGGAATGGGACCACACAGCTGTCAGCAGGGCTTCCCCACCTCCATCTCCCCCCACCTACACTTTTTACCCTAAATAGAGACGTCGTCAGAAATTTTTTGGAGTTGGATTGGAAGCAATCATCAAAAAAGAGGAGAGGAGAGAGAGAGAGTGGAGGTCCAATACTCCCAGAGTTAAAATGCCTGGCTGGGAATCATGTTAAAATTTCCATTCCTCGCTCCAAATCGATCGTATGGGTCCCTGCTCTCCAATATCCATGGTCACCTTTGCTATAAAGTAGGGTATTACTTCTTTAATGCAGTGGAGTTTCATTCTGTGACCAGTGAGGAGAGGAAGGAAAAGAAATGTATCTAGTGACCTCAAACGCAAAGAAATGACGCCTGAGGATAATGAAAGAAGGGAACCTGAATTCATATAAATATATAGATATGTATGTGTGCGGTTCATGAGCGGGATTTGTTGCTTAAAGTCTGCCCATGACATTGGCTTGAATTATTTCCCTCGTCTGCCTGTTTAACTCCAGCTAGCCTCCACGTTAATACAGTATTGATTGTTTATCTGTAATAACACGGCGCTGCTCGGGTGACAACAGATGGAGAGGGAGGTAAGAGGGGGTGCCGCGGGTGGTAAGGTGGTGATAGATAATGCCCTCTTTTGACTGGTGCCTGGCGATTGTGAATCTGGGGGTAAAGAAAAAAAAAACGAGGTGCCTGAACATATCCTATCTGGCAATAGTCCAGGTGTGAAATGGGAAATAGAAACTGGGGTTGAGGACGTCAGTGCAATGTGGCCGCTGCTTGATAAGGCTGTCTCCGAATAATTCAATCTCCTGCTCCCACAGTTCTGGTAACTTCCCCAGTTGCCAGCGCCGCCGCCGTCCACCCCTCAACTCTCTTGCCCCTGGGCCCCGGAGCCCATATGGCCAGCTACAGTGTCTCTCCCTGACCTATGGCCGGGTCTGTTGTTGAGCCAAACCCCCCTGAGGAGCTCGGTAATTACAAATAAGCTGGAAGTCACACCAGCCACGAGGAAAAAGGTGAGTGTGATTAAAGATGTGTGTACAGCAAAGTTCAAGGGGTGCTCCACTGGCATGTGGGCGCGTCGAAACCGTGCGTCTCGGCAGCGCTCGGGAATCAAATGCTAACTCGGATCAATCAGGCTTCTTTGTTCATTAGAGTCGTCCGTTCCCCCAAGAGTGACAATAAAAAAACAGCCCATCACAGCGCTCATTTCAGTGATGAGGCCCCGGCGTCCCTCAGGGATAACAAGCCGAGGTAAATAAACATGAGTCACAGTTAAGGTCAGAGCAGATCGCGGCCGTCTGTTGTTCATCTCAGAGGATGCCCGAATCCCTTTTGACGTGATTGGACTGAGAACTGTGCAGAAAAGATCTTTATTTACCAGCAAACGCCGCAGGATCCACTCAGAATTGTATCGCAGTGAAATGAAAAGCCGGCTCAGGAAAATATGTATGTATATGCGCCATTTGATTCTGATGCCATCGCAAATTATGTGACTTATTCCTGAACGGTATTCATGCAATTTGTGCTATTTTTATTTGTTTGTTTTTCCTCTTTTTTTTAAATCCCGAGGCTGAGCTGAAGTCCTGCCCGTGACAAATGGCTTTCTTAACACTCGACTGCCTCTCTGGTTTTAGTTGGGTGCAGTCGAAGACGAATTTTTGTCCAATTTGAGGCGAGTCAAAAGCCGGAGAAATCAGTGCACGTCTCCGACTTCTGAGAGTCTCCACTATTAATAATGTAAAAACAGGTGCTCCTAACTGTCGCCGTGTTATTTTATGGTGGGCTTCGAGGAAAGGTCATTACTCTTAGTCATGAGGGGGGGAAACACATTTTCTCCGTGCGGCCCTTTTTATTAGGGCCATATTTTAGGCGTGGGTGATGTCTTTGTTTTAGCTCCATGTATTATTTAGTGTTGTGTGACAACTGTGTTTGTGGCCGCATCGCCGCTGACCCGCTGTTACAGTCGATATGCGCTTGGATGGAAATGTGCTTCCACGTCGCTCCCTCTCATGTAATTGTCACAACAGGGGAGGCCGAGAGAAACGTGGGAACACAACTCCTCTGCTGATTTTCAATTCATTGCACCAAGTTTGACCTTTGTGTAGTCCAATCAATGCATCTGCTTGTGGAGGCGCACTATTCATTTAAAAGTAGCCGCTCCGGCGTGATCTAATATCCTGGTAGGGCAATATTATTAGCAGGCAAACAGCGTTATTGATATAGAAATAACAGCTTTTAATCACCGGGCTTATTGTGAATATTATCCTTCCACTGATGCAGCTCTGGCCTTTTGCTCCAGATTTTGCAGGGCTTAAATGTACAGAGAGAAGAAAAAAACGCACAAGACTCGTGCGCTTGACTGCACACGGGACATGCAAACACTTGGGAAATGCTGATTTGCATAGAGACGGAGGCTCCAGTAACCACCAGTGTATTGCCACAAAGGCCACAGTGGGGGGAAAGCAGGAAGCCGGCGGACCTCCCATCCCTCCCCCCCTTCAGTTTTGCTATTATTGTCAACCCCCTCTTCAGATGACAGCGGTGTTAGACCACCGACAAAACATGTGCACACAGGAAAGCAAACATCTGCGAACCCCGGATGAATGCCATTAAGCTATTATTTCTTTGCTCTTTATGTGAGAGGATGTCTCGTGCCCATTTGTTCTGCCGTCGGAGCGAGGATGACCACATCTGTTTGCCACCGGGGCTACTAGGCGTTATTAATCTTCGCGAGAGGACATTTAGCGAAATCAAACCTCCATTTATTAGCCCCTAGCACGGCGGCTGAGGAACTGGCAAGAGGAGATAATGACTTTAAGCTCCCATTTAGTCAATTAATTCTCAGAAGTGGAATCAGAAACCGCTTGCTTTCAAAAAAAAAAAAGAAAAAAAAAAGAAAAGTGAGTCTCTGTTGTTTACAGTGACATAGTTCAAAACCCAGTCATTATTTGGCACTAGAGCGAAATGATGCTACCCTGAGTACACTAGGAGAGCCAGGAAAGGAGTGATTTTTGGAGAGGAGAGGCCCTTTAAAATAATGTGCTTAGAGGGTTCTCTTCCAGCCGCTCTGTCACTCCATGGTAAACACAGCCATAAACACTGCTGCAAGTTCATAGAGGCCCATCTTTGTTTTTGTCAAAGTGACAACAGGGAGAAGGGATGAGGAGGGAGCGAGCAGAAAGACGGAGCAGTGTGCCGAGAGCTGGCAACCCGCAATTTAGTCCAGACTGTGGAGACATAAAATCAAGTGCACTAGAGGAATGGTTACTTCAGGAGCCCTCTGTGGGTTCTTAACTGGGCCACTCCGGCGATGGTTTTTTGCTTCAGACTGAGTGATGCAAGCTCGGCTGAATGATGGCACGGGAGGAAATAAGTAGAAAACAGGCAAAGTAGCTCTCATTGACTTGGCCCAGATTGTATGATTTATATGGGTTATTTGGTATGCATTTGGGCAGCCAGGCAAGGTAATGTGTTTGCAGTGAGCTCTGGAGCGGTGCGCCGGGATGAATGCTGTGGGCTAACCCTGCGTCTGACACTATGAGCTAATTTGTTTGGATTACTGTCATCCACTCAGAGCCACAGAGTCACATCTGTGTCATGTGTGATCGGGAAATTGATTAACCGTAAAGTCCACAATGTGTGTGTTTCATACTAAGGATTTATGTGTAGTTTTTGCAATGAAAAACTAATTTCTCAGTGTTTCTTTAGATATCTATTGGTAGGAATTGGACCGATTACTGGATCCAATACTCAGTATTTTACCACTCATCGGTATTGTTTTGTTTTTTAACCTGTTCCCAATACAGTTAATAGATTTAAAAACCAATGTAGTTTCAAAAGGAAATATTGGTGTCAAAATTTAAGAAATATGCTTAACTGTTCGGCTCCTTTCAACATTTATCCTTTAACGTTGATGGGCTATTACTTATGCCGAGTAACCAATCAGATAGTGCCGTGGGCGGGACCTTGCTTGAGAGACAACTACAGAAGCTACAGAAGAAAGAAAGATGAAGTTGTAACAAAGCCAAAGTAGCTCTTTTTTTTACATTTATTTATTGTATCAGGATTCATTTAACTCTCTAAACCTCCAAACCTGTTCAAAAATCTGCAAAATTACACGATTGAAGTGAATGAGAAACTCTTAAAACAGAAAGAATTCAAGGTTCCTGATGGAAGAAGGTGTTGCATGGAGTTCTGTCAGGAAAATGAACATAATCTCAACTTTCACATCACTCCAGTCTTATTTAAAAATTGACCAAAAATGGACAATTTGTACTAGATCCTTTAAAAAAAAAACATAAAACAAAAAAAAAAAAAAAAAAAAAAAAAATATATATATATATATATATATATATATATATATATATAAAAAATAATTCTGCACGCACTAATTGATGCAACTCTCAGAGCCAGTAGCCTGTGAAACCAGAAAGAATCCTTCGGTTTTGACCTAATCGTGGGGAACACGGATTTCTGTCATTATTCTGCTTAATATATACTTCATTCTACATGTCTTGTTTAATAATTAACCTATAATTAATGGTTTGGTTGTAGATCCTGAAAAAACTAAAAATTCTGCGACCATTGGTGCACTTAGAAGCAATAAGTGACTCATCTGCGGCCAACATTCACATGGAAAAAATTTGACTGAATTGCAGGCATTGTGTTCACAGCGAACATAAAAGATAACTATGAAAACAAATTGAAATGTAAATAGTAAAATATCTATAGTATGTAGAGACACCATTTGTTTATCTGTTTTTTCTTTCTTGGTGTCATCTTTCAGTTTTATTTTTTTCAGTTTATGGAAAATAAATCTTATTTTTTTAATGATTTATGACATTAGAAGTATGCTATAGTGCATGAAAGACATGTTTGAGGTCTCCCTACTTCTAGTCACGAGGTGCAAGACTTCACTTTTATGGTGAAAAATGATCCAACGATGTGGAAAAAATGTGGAAAAAACACCAAGAAGCTGCTTGGGAGTTCAGACGGTTTAACATGCAATACCTCTAGTAACAGTCTATTGACAGAAGGATGAAGGTTTGAAGTTCTGTTTTAATTAAACATATGTAGAACATTAAAAAACAAAGGCATTTCTGCAAAGTTTTGTGTTGGAGTGTAAATTTTGGCTCGTAGATTTGTATTTTCACGCGTTTTGGCTGTGGATGATGTTTGTGCAGGGGAGTGTTGGTTCCACATCTTTGAGGGAAACCTGATTTGCTATTTAGAAGCAGAAAGGGGACTCAGAGAACCGTTAACTAAATCTTGGTGCTATTCCAGCGCTGTAGGTTGAATCCTAATTTTCGACTGGAGGTGTTTTGCACTACAGCGCTGACATTCAGTCAAGAATTTCTGCTCAGCTTTGCATTCCAATTTGACTGGGGATTTTCAGCTGTTTATTCGGCGGCGTTTTATGACAATGATTTTGTCCTCCTCAATCCTGTTTTTTTCTTTTTAGAAATGTTTTCCTTTGCTCTAATATCCCCCCCCACCCCCTCCACATCTGTCTGAAATCTCCTTTCAGTGATCAATTTCCTCACCTTAATCTGTGAGGCCTGCCTGTACATCACATCGGAGCGGGGTAAAGTTATTTTCAAAACAATGCAACAGTGTGTCTAGACACTGTTTCCCAGCTAAGCAAGAGATCAATACATATTGACAGGGAGAATTTTTCTGTTTGGTCTCATCTGCATCCATTTCGTGTCCCTGCAGTGACAAGGGACACGACAAGCTTGTGTTTTATTTGGAGCAAAAGCTCATCCAGATGCTGGAAGATGTGGGGGAAGAACTCGGCTGTGAACCACTGACCCACATGAGCAACAAGACGAATGGCGAATCCCAGATTTGGGTCAAGCGTAGTTTCTCCAAGTGTGAATGGCGGCCAAAGACGACAACCTGCACACATTAGCAGCCTTTAAGGGCCTCCTCTGTGGATTGTAACGCCACCACGTTACCTGTGGCACCCAGCCCTCCCATCTTTCTTGCCTTCCTCCGCATCTCGTCCCTCCTTTTCGCTCAACCCCTCCCCTCTTTGGCTGACATTCTCCTCTCTCACTTTTAATTGCACCCCCGGGGGTTTTTCTGGGTTGCTGTGGAAGTCTCCGGCTCAACAGGCGCGATAGGGTGCTTTGCCATGTCGCTCATATCCCTCGTTAGGAGAAAAAAAAAACAAGCTGGAAGAGGTAGAAGAAGGTGAGACAGGAGCGGCTGTAATCTAAGGGGTCAGTACCAAGTCTAGATTAGGCTACAAAAGGTCCTTTGTTGTCGAGCAGCACGTGTGCACCAGAAAAGGCCATTAGGCAGCCAGATCCGATATGTATTGATGAATGCATTTGTGTGACTCACGTTGCCCCCGTCTCTATCCTCATGGTCCCGTGTTCGATAAAGCCGATAGATACATTTAATAACTAATTGTTCTGATTCAAAATGTTATCCCAGGCAATTCTTTGAGCGTAGAATCATGGGGCATTCAAAAATTGGCAGCAGAAGCATTAATCTTGCTTACCCGGCACCCACCACAATGCGTGAAGCCTTATTGCTCCACGGCGACTCCACACAATCTGTGACAGGCAATTTAAAGCAATTTACTTTTTTCATTTTTTCATCAAGCATGTTTTTTTTCTTCTTTTTTTTAATGCAATTAAATGGCACATGATACGAAGCGAAGTCGGGCAAGGCGAGAGAGAGCGAGACAAAAAGGGAGAGAGGGTGTGAAGAGGAGGGAAGAAAATAAAGGCAGTCTTGTGCTTGTTGTAAACACTGCCTCTTAACTGGGAGAATATAATTATGGTGTCATGTTCTATTACACACCTTCATTATGATGACGGTGCTCCCTGAGAAAGCAAACAGGGGAAGACGAGACCTGTGGCTTCTTTTTTCAAAAAATCACCTCAGACAACAGGCATTCGAGGAAGATGAAACACAGATTCTCTCTTTTTTACACAGTTTTGCTCCAGTTCCTCCTTCGAAGTCGAGTTCATTGCAACTTTTAGACTTAATTTTTTAACAGCGTGGCTACTCAAAACAGTTACTTTGAGACACAGATTGCAAGCAGCAGAACCTTGTTAACTCTTTTCGCAACTAATCTACAAAGAGAAGTCTGTCTTTAAACATAATTTGCTCTGATTTAAGGCTCCTTGGATACACAGTTTACTTAACTTTATTTAAAAAACGCAGAATTTGTTGACATGCAGGTTGCACATGTGCACAGCAAAATGAGCAAGACAGACAGAAAAGGAAGATTTAGTTGCACAAAGTGATGCAGCATCAGTTGTGTGTAGCTGGGATGATTTTTACCAAAAACAAGACTTTAAGCTGATGTTTTCAGCTTCTTTGAAATGCTTTTTTTTTTCAGTTTTGATGCAGTTACACTCCCTAAAACTCACCCCAGTCATTCTAGAACGAGGAATTCTTTCCAAATAGTTAAATCAGTTCAGTTAATCTGGTGAACATTCCTCTATTTTTGCATACTGCAATATATATAATGCAGAAAAACCACATTTATTTATTTCCGGCATTGTGGATCCCTACTTTAGTTAACCTGTTTTTGGAGGTAAAACTAATAGTAAACACCCCAAAATCGTGGGATTAATGATCAGTATAAAGTTATACCACCTACAAGCTGTAATCGATGCTTGCAAAGCTTACAGTGGACAATTTGTTCAAAATAATTGTGTCTATGTTGGGTTCAGTGTAGATAAGGCAAGTCTTTCTTTGTAGTATTGAGGCCATATTGACAATAATCCAAGAATTACATTGGCACAAATCTGGTGAAAATTGCTTTATTTTCTCATATTGCAAAAATATATATTGCAGAAAGACACAAGTAATCATGTCTACGTTGGGCTTAGTGTGGTCTAGGCAAGTCTTTGTAATACGGATGCCGTGTCAACATTAATCCAAGAATTACATTATATAATACAGAAAAACTCAACTTTTTTCCAGTATCATACAGCTCTACTTTGGATAACCTGTATTTGGAGGTAAAACTAGAGTCAGCTCACCAAAATAGTGGCAGTAATGGTCAGTATATGGTGATACCATCTGCAAACTGTGATAGGTGCTTACAGTGGACAGTTTCTTCCAAATAATTGTGTCTACATTGGGTTTAGTGTAGTCCAGGCAAGTTTTGCTTTATAATATGGACGCCATGTCAACATTAATCCAAGAAATACATTATATGATGCAGAAAAACTCAACTTTTTTCTACAATTAAGCAGCCCTACTTTAGATAACCTTCATTTTGAGGTAAAGTCCAAAGTAATGAAACTCAAAATAGTGGAATTAATCGTCAGTATACAGGAATACCATCTGCAAACCATGATAGGTGCTCACAGTGGACTGTTTCTTCAAAGTAATTGTGTATATGTTGGGTTTAGTGTAGTTAAGGCAGATCTTTCATTGTAGTATTGAGGCCACATCAACACTCATCCAAGAATTACATTATATAATGTAGAAAAACAACTTTTTTTCTAACGTCATGCAGCCATACTTTAGATAACCCTCATTTGGAAGCTAAACTAGAAGTAAGCACACCCAAAATAGTGGTAGTAATGGTCAGTATACAGTAATATCATCTGCAAATGGTGATAGATTCTTAAAGTGTACAGTTTCTTCCAAATAATTGTGTATATGTTGGGTATTTGTGTAGTCCACAAGTCTTTCTTTGTGTTGAGACCTTATCAGTGTCAGTCTAAAGTACTATATTTGCGCCATTGGATCCAAGTCTTAAGAAGCCTGATTTTTCCTTCACTCTCCCTTCATCTTTCTTCCAGCTTCACTCTCGTGCAGCACAAATATAGAGCGGCAAGCGTTTTTCCGTTGCCGCCGGGCTGCATGTGGCACCGCGACGTTCTTAACCAGCCATGACATCTTTTGACGTAGCAAAATAAAGCTTTAGCTGACTTACTCCTAGTCGTGGTCTCTTGTCAAGAGAATTATCAGGGCAGGGAGCTGTACAATATGGCTTCCAGGGTATGACAAATGTGGTCAAGGGGCCAGCGCTCCTCGGGGACGGCGGAGCCCTCCATACAGGGAAAGCATTAGCTTTCCACAGTGACATTATGAAGAAATCTATTGAAAAGGCCGGCTTCCCAGTGCTGAGGGACTGGAGGTAGAAAGCTTCATGAGGCTACCCCAGAGACCGACTGGTATTTCCAACCACGCTGAAGCCTACAGCAAATCAATAGCTGAGTGTCCCACATGCTCCTCACCAGCGTCAATTAAGTAAATTCATAAAGTCGAGTGTGCTGGGAGCTGGAAGGGTGGGGGAGGGAGGGAAATAGAAGAAAAATAAGAGGGGAAAACACAGATGAAGAGAGGAAAGGGAAAATCAACCAGCAAATTTGGATGGGAAACAGAGCCATGTGAGTTTAGAGAAAGTGTGAGAGGCTATTCCTCCACGGGCGTTATTAAGAAGCCTGACAGTCCATCTCACTTTCCCCTGCCTCCATCAGCACACGCACTGTTGACCTGGGAGTCGGTGCTGAGCCAGGCAGAGGGCACATGCAAAGTGACTGGCTTTCAGTGAAAAGCCCTGCGATAATGCATATCAGCTCAGGCCTGTGCAAGCAAAGTAGGTGGTGGAGGGGGGGTGGTGATGGTGATGGTGATGGTGATGGTGATGGGACGGCGAGGCTGGAGGAGGGGGATGGTGACGGGGGAGTTGCTATAAACTGCAACGCATGAGGGAAAAGAGATAGAGGGGACCTAACCCCCAGCTTCAATTTGCCTCATAAGGGGAAAACAGGGCATGCCTGGGCTGCCTCTGCAAGACAGGTAGCGTAATGGATGGGCCGCTCTCCCAGCCTGACTGCTGACGCTGCTCTGACAGGACGTTTCTGCCTCTCCTTCAATGCCCCCCTCTCTCTCCTCGTTTGCCCCTTAGTGTTGTCACGGTAACTGCATCTGATGTCCAACTTTAAGCACCTGTGTTCTGGATGCTGAGGTTCCAACCCAGCATCTCTCCTGTTCAAAAGTCACCTCAACTTTGGTCATCTAGTTTGCACAGAATTTGCCATCAGTAAGTCTTATCGGTGCAAAAAAAAAAAAAAAAAACAAAAAAAAACCAGAGCAACCTAACAGCTGTGGAGTTACGTTAATTAAAAGGCCAAAATCATCAATCCTAAACTGGGAACCTGTACTGAAGTTTATCATTAATCTGTTTTTGTTTTTGTTGTTGTTTTTGTTGGTAAAATGTCCTGTTAACATGTTTTTTATATGCCGGAACACATCAGGAGTAAAATAAGCAATCAACACCATACAAATGCCATTTTTCTAGCAGTTTATTATAGACAATTTTTTTTTTTGTTTTTTTTTTTTCACAATTTCCTTTCATTTTGCAGGTTTTCTCTGTTTTGTTCAATTACAGATAACAGTTGGTAAAATCCCAGAAAAACTAGTTTAAATGTACATGTTAGCATGCCAAAATTGTAAATATTGGCCTTTAAAAAGTCTGTATTTTGACAAATTGGCTCTTTTGCGAAGCTTGACCATGAAATACCACTTAATCAATTAATTAAATAAGCCAAAATATAAATATTTTTACAGATACTTGCCATTATTTTTGAAAAATTATCAATATTAAGTACTGAAAATGTGTCTTTTTTCCCTTTTTTTCTATTTGCATTTTACCTGTTTTGTTTAATTACAGGTAAAATTTTGCAAAAATCACAGAAAAAAAGGAATAATATACATAAATGTTAATTTTAGGTGAGCGGGTGTGCTCAAGCTGAAGGCAGGGATTAGATCTGCACATCTGTAACGTGTTTCTGTAACACATTTTATGTCCATTGTTAAGTATTACATAGAAAAAGTTAATGGGAACAGATGGATGTGAAAAAACAAAAACTCCCAAGAAAAGTTTTTCTACTCCCTTGAAGTGGTTTTAGGTTTCCAAAAAGAGTTAATGTACTTCATGGGTCACGGAAACACTTTTGAATAAGTTCTGACGTAGCAAATGGTTCCAGTTTTATCTTCCAAAATTGAAAACACTTCCAGAAGACTTCTCTCCATTTTTCTCTGGTAGATGGCCAATGTTTTGTTTATTTCTTCTACTTCTACAAACAAAATAATTGTTTTGTTGTGTCATTTATTACAGCCATGTAATAAAGCAACCAAATGTATTTGCTCCAAAGCCGTTAATGGAAACAAGCCTAATTCACATTTCAATTTCTTGCAAAATTTACAAAATTTTCTTTAAAAAAATTGTGAGGAAGTTATCTGGAAACAACCCTTCTGATTTCAGAGATGAGTTGTTACAGGTTTAATCAACGACTGAAGAGGGACGTGAACTCTTGAACTTCTTCAAATCTTTGAGTTTTGGACTGTTAGTCAGATTAAGAATCCAAAAAAGGAAATCATCATTTGTTTTTGCTCAAAAACTGAATACACATCTGCTTAAAACATAGAAGTCAACCAGTGTGCTAAAGCCCTGATTGTACTCATGGATGGATGAATGTGAACACTGGATTAGCATGTACATCTATACTTACTACTAGTCCTGACAGCGAGAAAAGCTGTTTGGCTGTAAAACATGAAAAATTCCCCAATAAAGAGGAAAAGTTTGCACAAATAATGACACATGGAGCTACAACTAACAACTATTTCTATTGTCCACGAATCGGTTAATTATTAATCGATTAGTTGTTAGGACTTTAAAATGGCAGAAAATGGTGAGAAACATTTCAAATCTCAAAATGAGAACTGTATCAATTTAGTGTCTCAGAAGTGAAAGAAACCAGAAAATACTCACATTTAAGAAACTAGAATCAGAGATTTTAGGCTTTTTAACTTAATAGTCGCCAACAGTCAATAAACTGTTATGGCTCTAACGTGGACTCATGAGGACGAGGTCTTAAGTAGCAAGTAAACAAGCCAGAATGGTACCAGATTCCCATTTTCTTTTGTTGCTTTGTTTCCTTTATTCCCGTTTTCTCTCTTCTTCACTGTGTGAAGCATTTTTGTTCTGAAAAACGCCACGTACAATAGATGAAGTTTGTGATGTTGGGCAGCCCACTATGAGCCGCTCTCCGTTGGGTACGAAAGAAGCAAGAGTCTTTACATGACTCTGGAGTCTGTGGCCTCGCCGAACCCCGCGATGGGCTTCTGAAAGCAAAAGTAAACAAGACAGTCGAAGCGTCTTTATGAACCTCCGCCGGTGGAACAGACGAGCCAAACAGCTGAAAACACAATTTTTCCATTATGTTTTGAACCGAATCTTTCTTCGACTCTGACAGACGGGCACAGTAAGTGAAATATGCAGCTACTGTATTTTGTTTATCAAGCCTAACAAAGACGCCCAGCCGACATCAAACCTTCCCGTACAAAAAGTTGCTACAAAGCAGGCGAAGCATCTGTTTGTGCTGGATCTCAGCGGTGGTTCTGTGACACTGCTTGATGGGTATTTCTATTATTTTTAAAATTTTTTGCTTCATTTCTGTGGATTTTTGTGCAAACACTAAACGTGGTGACAGCAGCAACCCGGCACCTCTTCCTCTTCTCTCGCTCCATTTCCCATTCCACTCCTGTATGCAGGTCAGGCTACTTAATTCTTGTCCGGAGACGGCGTTTCATCGTCCCCCCAGCATGCCGTGCGAAGGGGAAGCCGACCAGACCTGTCGTACATTGGTGTCTGGACGCCTTCTGAGAGCACGCGATATGAAGGAACTCTGCAGATGCTCCCTAACGGACACCGCTGATAACCGTCCCACCAAACCCCCAGCTGAGGACGGCCTGGATATCGCCCCGCCGCCCAGGAATAATGAGAACAAAAGCATAATACATGGCCTTCTTTCTACCCACCCTCCTCCGCCGCCTCCTCCCGTTCCTCTTGTTCCCTTTCTTTCCGTTCGCCGGCGCTGGCCTTCGGAGGACAGAGAAAAGAGGACGGGCTGGGAGAAATAACCGGAGAGATACTCGGCTGCCCACGTCAGGGCCGCCAGATTTTCAAATAGTCATTTTGTTGGGTATCTTTACACTGATCTTAAGGTAATAAACTGGGGTTGACATTGCCCAGGGTCTCCGCTGGCATTCTGCTGGGTCCGATAACAAAGTGTGCCGAAGGAGATTGTTGGAAAAGATAGATTTACGCTCCACGTCCAGTACTTGCACTCTATTAGATGTTGATTCAGGGGCTTAATGCAGATAAAGTAGCTCTACACATGCTGGGAAAGATGTAAGCTGCATACATTGATGTGTAAAAAAAAAAAAAAAAAAAAAAAAAAAAAGTTCTAATCTGATGTTTCTCAGGTTAGGCAGCAATCAGCGCTGCACGTCAATCACATGACTGACATTCAACATACAGTGCAGCGGTGTGTGCACATGAATGTATATGAGGGCTCATGGGGATGTGAAATTTCGAGTTGCTTTTATCATTTCGGTCTCGTTTCTGTGTTTGACCCGCATTTGATCACTCAAACCCTCCGCCTCTGGTATTTTAATGAGTACAGATTTCACGATGATGGATCCGTATGAGGAATATGGCTGCGACTGATGATTATCTGCTGTGATCTTTTTCTAGAAATACCTGTTTTGGTGTCTCAAAAATCCCAAGGTGATGTGTTTACATCGATTGCAGGGCATTGGGAAGTTTGGTCTTGTTGGGGTTGCTGTTAAAGGCCTGTACAGATCCAATTAGAGGTTCACTACAGACTGTTATTGAAGGAAATTAGAGCACAATACATCATTCATATGATCAGCATGGACTCTGTTCAGTTTAATTTTTGGTTATATTGCAATAAATAAAATGAATGGCAAACATTTTGTTAATTTTTTAGCTTTGAGTTTCTGTTCACACAAACAGCAGCAGGAAAACCTCAGAAAATTGACTTCATTGTTTTACATTTTTACACAACACAAATGGGCAGATTGTGGGTTTTTTAATTAAAGATTCACCGATTGACAAACATGTTTTGTCAGTTTGAATTTGGAGCATCAGATTGGAGCGAACTGATGGAAAATTACCAGACAGATGTTTGTCGTCAGTCCTGCCAACCTGCACCATGTTGATACAAGTACTCTGGTACATTAACGTACACAAAAAGCTGGTGACATTATTGGTCCATTGCAGAGAATTTCTTTTGTACAGCAGCTACAATTGCAGTCAAGAACCCACATCTAAAAATTAGCATAAAACATAAAAAGTACTGTAGATTTTAAAAAGGGAATAGAAATGTGTGCAAAATGTAAAAAAAAATAATAAATGAATAAAAATATACATACAGTATGCAAGAAAAATGTGTTTAAATCATGTAAACAATGTTAATTTTTTTAACTTAAACTGTTCACATAAATACAAAAACAAAACAAATCAAAAATAAATGCTTGAAAAAACAAGAAAGAAAAATACTTTTAAATGATGCAGAAAACAATGTCATAAAGAATATGGTGTTTTTTTTATCACCAAAAATTATTCATAGAAGTACTAAAGTTATTCTGAAATACAAAAAAATGACCTGCATATCTAAATAAAAAAGAAGAAAATGAAATAAAAACATACATTGCAAACAAACAACAACAACAAAAAAAAACAGTAATTTTCATTACTAAAATGCAATTTCTAGCCTAAATTTTACATGAGCTCATGGCTTTTTAATGTTTAATGAAGTATATTTACATGCATTAAAACAATTAAATGACCTATACATAGGTTAGAATAATGATATATCACTGCATTACTGGGTTAGGGTTTAAAAAAAAAAAAAGCATTTTAACCACATATACCCAAATAGTTCTCACCAGCACTGACTTGGTAGGTTCTATTATTGTCAAAAAAATGAAACATGCATTGGTTCTAGTTTGTAAATCAAGAGTCTGTTTGTACGTGTATGATTTAGATTTAGCTGTAGGTTTATTAGAAGCTCTTCCAGACTCATAAAGACTTCAGGGATGAAACCTACTTTAAAGAACTGCTGAATAACGTGAGACTGACCCAGAACCTGCAGCCAAAAGACAAAAACAACTTTGACACAAGTGTTTAACTTGTACTTATCTCAGGTAATATCAGTTGTATTTTGCTGCATTAACAATTAAAAAAGCAGAAATTTAGCACCCTTTCCAGATGTTAAGTCAATTGAGGATTGCATAAAAGCGAGTTTTAGACATATCTAAGCTTGCATAATGAAAAGATCGGTGACCGAATTTGGCCTTTTGACGACATTTTGCCGCCACCAATGTATGGTTTCAGTCTGGCTGCATCATTGGTTCTTATGTATGCAAAGAGCTGGTGACTCTTTGCAAGTTTGTGCAGAGCTCAAATCTTTGCCAACGAGTGTCCGAGCTGCCAAAACACATAAGAAGGAGTCCAGAGATGGATGATTGACGAATGCGTAATGTCATTTCAGGATGCAGTAAATCGATTGCAACACTCCTGACCTTGATTTTTTTTCCGTCTCGTTCCCCCTGAGGACCATTTTTCGAGCTCCCTTTGCAAAGGTAAACTGACAAGGGGCTGTATGGAAAGTTCAGAATTAGCATTAGCCTGCTGTTAGCCATGTATTTGCATGGTAGCACTAGTTGTCGACGGTTAAATGCGTCTTTATAGATTGTTCACAATGGCTCAAATGCTGCCGTTTACATCCAGCATCCATAGATTATAAAAGAACATCCAATAATGAGCATTTTTCAGAACATTCGTTATGTTTTAAGCATAAATAAGGTGGAAAATTGCAACAAAAACAGCAATCCCAGCTCCGTATTCAGCTGCTGAATGAAAATAACACGTTTTGACATGAGATGGAATGAGGCAGAGATGTGTTAAGGTTTTACAGCAAGACTTTTTCAAGGTTGGCAAGGCTGTACTATCCACAGAATGTAAAGGAAAAATAAAATGTAAAAATCTTAGACATATGATGGTTTAAACCAGACAGAAGCTGAAAAGTCGAAGCCAAATAGTTATTTCAGTGTATTTTCGGGAGTTTGGGGCCAAAATATCTGATGAAAAACATTTTTAAACAAACAAAACAAAATCAATAAAAGAAATTAAAATTGAAAACTAGACACCCAAAATGTTGGTAAATATAAATATTAATCAAGAAATCTGAGGAATTTTATGTTTTTGCCTTGGGAACAGGCTTTATAAAGTGGCTGCTATAAAATCAGCTCAACACTTTTAACATCTTTAGCTCACTTAAAGCAACTAAAAACTTTTCTGGAAGTGGAGTTTCTTCTTTATTTTGTTGCATTTTTGTATGCATTTAAATAGCTCATAGGACTCCAAAGTAAATGTAAAGCAAATATGAAAGTGAGAGTAACTTTGGGTTCTAAATAAAAGGCTTCATAATTCAGTTTTAGTCCATTTGGGGCCAAAATATCTGACAAAGAAACACCTTTCAAGCAAACAAACACTCTGAGAGTTTAAAATTGAAAACTAGACACCCAAAAGGTTGGTAAATATAAATAATAGTCAAGAAATCTGAGGAATTTGCTGTTTCTGACTTGGGGCAGACTTTAAAAAGTCACCTCAACACTTATAGCATCCTCAGTTCACTTAAAGCAAGTGCAAACTGTTTCTTTTGAAGAAAACCTTTAACGTTAAAAAAGAAAAGTTGCATTCCTGCTTTCTGGAAATGGAGTTTCTTTCTTTTTATCATTTGTGTTATTTATTCCTTGTTTGGGCTAAACGTGCTTCACAGATCTTTATTTGTCTTTATTTTTTGGAGCGAGACATGTTGACGGGTTTTTGTTCTTGTGCACTTGATCTTCATTCAATCTCAGCTGCAGTGCATCTTCAAATAAAAAATAAATAAATAAAGCTGGGTACTAGCTGAGTTGTTCTTGACTGCAGGTTATGAAACAAAACGAGAGCTGTAACAAATTGCTGCCTCCCCTCCCAGTATTGACGCTCTGGTTCGTCTGTGTAAATATTTTTTAGGTGCCGGCTGCCGCCCCATGCGAGTCTGAGGAGCCTCTTCCTGCTTCAGTAGATTACAGCATGAGAGCTGATCCGATACTCTGACCGAAGAGACGACAGAAGGCCGTTGGAGGTGGTTGGTGGTCGGAGGTGGTGTGGCAGCCATGGACGGGAGGAGAGTTTGCGTACTCATGGTGCTGTGGGCCATGACCCACCTCGGCTCTCCGGGGCTCGGCCTCAGGGCCCTGCGGAGGACTACAGGGGGGCGGAGGGCGGGACGGATGGGCCAGGACGCCAACGGAGTGCCGCTGAGACGCTCGAAACGAGGTTGGATGTGGAACCAGTTCTTTTTGTTGGAGGAGTACACCGGGACGGACATGCAGTACGTCGGAAAGGTAACAATTTCCCTTCATCAGACACGCTGCAGCATCTACAGCATCTACACTAGAGACTATTGTGGCTGATATTTGGCATTTTTTCCAATTATCTGTGTCAGTATTTTTATTGACCAGTTATAGATAAATTAAATGCACTAGTCTCCTCTCTGTGGTCATAGAAATAAATCTTAAGCAGAGACTAAACAGGAAACACAAGCCACAAACCAGGAAAGTAGCTGCTCTCACAGTGGCTGAAACTATACTAGCGGCTCAGTTAGAAGGCAGCCACAATTAACCTAAAACAGTCATTAATATCGCTTTAAGATCTGGACCTTAGTGGACAATAAAAGTGACAGATCGGAAAGATTAAGAAACATTTATTTAGCATCTTTCTGGTAATCAGTATTGGTATTTTTATTGGCTGATTATTAATGAATTAAATGAGCTAGTTCAGGTCTGATGCGGCCTCCTCTCTCTGTCTGTCATCACTGTGGTCTCAGAAATGTCTTTCTAACAGCAAAACTAAGCAAGAAACACACAAGCTATATATATATATATATATATATATATATATATATATATATATATATATATATATATATATATATATATGTTAACTAGGGCAGTAAATTGAACATTTAAACTGATTTGTAGCAGCTAAAGTGTACTGAGTGCTTAGTGAAAGCATATCACGCATATTAAAAAATACGTAAATGAATCAGCAACCTGCTAAGTAACAAAAGCAGGTAGTGAATACCTGGTCAGATTCACAGTCCTGTCCACTTATTATTTGATCAGATAGATCTCAGTTTGAATTTAAAAAGTATTAAACTGATTGATCCTTGCAGAGTCCTTGGAAAGCTGCATATGTGAGCGAGTAAAATCCTAAGTTTTTATTTCATTTTGCTGTCAAGGTAGCAGAAAAAAAGTAATGTTGTGGAATTTATGCTGCTTTTAGCCCACATACAGACAAAGCTAACAAGCTTAGGGTGCATTTGCCCATATTTGTGGCTAATTTGTACAATTAAAAGCAGTTTAGCGCTTCTTATTTTAAAGATTTTGCATGGAAGCAATGCAGGTTTACAGTGAAATCCGTGTAACTCTCAAGGAATTTGAGTTTATCCAGTGAAAGTATAGATATTAGTCATGTTTTAGGACTGCCCAGAGGCTTTTAAGAGGATTCTGGATGGGTTTTTTTTTTTGTTTTTTTTTGCTCCTTCCTCAAAATTCAAACTCCCACTTCTTCAATTTCTGACTTGTGTTTGTTGCAAATGAAGAAAGGAAAGTGTTCTGTAGTTCAGCGAGAGCAGTCATAACCACCCATCATAGTTGAAAAGGAAAAAGAAAAGAGCCGCACGCACACAAACTCGGGCATCATTAGAAAAACTCAGGATGGCTGGCTGCACTGTTACCGTGATGAGTGGCCTCCGAGAAGAAGTGAAACCGCCGCAGCAGTGACCACTTTAGTGACGTCGATGTTTGCAGCAAGACTTCCATCTCACACAGTATAACTCCGTTTCCTGGAGTCCCTTGTTAGGTGTCTTTTTCCTCGATGTTCTATTGTTTGTTTACCCTTCTAGGATGCTTTTTTTTTTTAATCTTTCCATGTCTGCGCGACAAAACATGAACTTTTTACATGCCGACATTTGAAAAAGTTGCTATTTTGGTTCATTTAAAAATGCCTCATTATCTACTGTCTTGTCGATACCTATTTATGAAGACAGAGTTTGGCCGTTTTGGCTTTTTTTTCTTTGTTTTGTTCAGTTTTTTTCATCCATCAGTCCAAGTGAATGCAAATGTCTCCAGATATCTCTTCATTTGCATATTACAGTCGCACAATAAACTCTAAACTTTGTGATGCAGCAATTTTGGAAAGTTTGTTTTTTATTACGGCGCAGCAAAGGAGGGGAAACTAAACTACCTGTGGTGCCTTTTTTTCTCAGCAGCATAATGGATTTGTAGAGGATGCATGCAAACTACACTCACAGGAAAAGATCGTCTCTTAATGAGAAGCTTCTGAACAAATAGCATCCTGTGCAGGAAAGTATCGCTCTGAAAATTCACCGATCATCCTGTCATTTAATAGCCGGCATGACATGAGACTCCGATCGGGTAACGCTCACATATCGGACTTCCATCCATCCATCCTTGGGCTTTGTTTGCTGTTGGCTGTCCGATATAGTTTACGCTCACTGTCAGCTGCGTGGCGGCTTGCACGATGTCCATTCCGCTCACATCACACCGTCCTAAAGCGGCTGTCTCGCCCTACAGTGAAATACGACTTCCTCCGAAGGTATTATTTGTTCAACAGAACGAAAACACAGTGTCGACCCAGATAACGTTGGGTGACGCGCGAGAAGATGGGCCAAATAATGCTTGCTTTACATGCAGCCGAGCGGAAAGTCAAGATATCTGTCTCCTCTCCCAACCTACTGTAATTGAGGAGATTGTGAGGCATCGTGGCAAGGTCAGGACGGCTGAGGGGGGGAAAGAAAGAATGTTTTGTGCGAGGAGTTGAATGGGCCCGGTGCTTTGCATTCCTATCGTGCGTCCGCGGAGGATAGAGTCATCCAACCAAATGAGATTCTGCAACATACGTCCTCCCCGAGTGAGGAGGTTGACTTTCAGTCCTGGACTAAAAGGATTACAACGCTCGCCGTGGAATTAGGCGAACAAATACGGGAAGGAACAAAAAAAAAAAAAAAAAAAAAAGTTGAAAAGAACCAAAAAAAAAAAAAAAAGATCAAAAGTAAGCACAGAGCTTGATCAAACCACTTTGTCTTTGGAGAGCGGTGATTGATGTGCTACTCGTCCTTTTAGCTTGTTAAAGGACTAATAGCAAAAGAAGAATGGATTATCTGAGTGTGGTATACACTTAGAGAGCCAGAGGCCGTGGCCTAAGAGTCCATCTCCTGAAGACACCATTAAGGCATCAGCCTCCGAGCTGCACACTTAATCATGACTCTGAGCGCTTGTTGTTTCCCCCCCAAGTACATGCAGCTGGGTGCTTTTCCTCATTGTCAGCTCAGTAGCCGGTTGTCACATAGGATTGTAGTATGTAGATCTTATCTGATTGCAATTACTGTTTGTTAATTGCTAGATAAAGTACAAGTGATGAATGAGGCCCCAAAGGGAATGAATAGCTTTTTGAGTCGAACACATGGCTCAACGCAGCGAACAACCATCTGCATCCGTATCCTCAGGTGGAGGCCATGTTTTGGCAATGTAAGATGGTCTGAAAACGGGGGAAAAAATATGAAAAAAAAAAAAAAACTACAAGAAACACAAAAGAAAAAAAGGCTGTTGTCACTGCGAGTGACATCATGGCAACCGGAGAACACAGCATGGAACAAAACCACTTTTGTTTGTGGTGGAAAAATGAATTGGAAATAACACAATGACAGGTTATTATAAACAAGGGAGCAGCTCTTGACACACAGTAAAAGATAGAATGATGAAACTGTACTTGAATTACAACATCCCGTCTCCAGTTATTTGGTAAACTCATTCTCCCCCTGGTTGCTTTTTCCCTTTTTTTTTTTTGTCTTTCTTTTTTTCTGTAACGGCTTTATCTAGCTGTGAAGTGCAAACAAATGAAATTGCAATCTTTCCTGAACAAGCGCAACAAAAGCAGTTGGAAGAGGAAGAAATTAAGAGAAGAGATGAAAAAGAAAAGACGACTCTGGCAGCGTCTTCTTGGGGAGCTGGTTGGCTGCTAATCTTGCTAATCTTGCTGTATTGGCCAATGATTTTTCTGTTTTTTTCCTCTTCTTTCTCCTGCAGGAGGGGAATCGTACTCTGCCTCTCATTAGCAGGCGAGCTGCATACAGGCCTCAGAGGGCCTCGGCTGTCACTGGGGGGAGAGAATGTTTGTTTATTTCATTATTTCTTACTTTACCAAAGGGCACATATCCACTGAAAATGGTTAATGGCCTGTGGTTGAGGAGTGTTTGTGCTGCACTATCATATCTCATAAAGTATTTACAGCCCCTGATAGGCCCCAGTGGTTCTGGGCCTGGTGGGTAGACTCCACAATATAGTCCCTAGCAAGTGAGCAGTGTTCTCTGTATGTGAACAAACACCCCAACAAGCACACAAGCCTGCAAACACTCGCCTCCAGTAATGGGCTACGACTCGCAGCAAAGACAAAAAAAAAACAAAAACAAAAAAAAGCAAAGGCTGATGAGCACAGACATAATATGCTCCCCAGTGCTGCGTGACTCAGCGGTCGAGGCGACCTGGGGAAAGGACTCGAGCATCTTGTGGCAGCCGAGTGGAAAGGTGCAGGGATTTGTGTGTTTGTTTGTGGGGTGATTTCTTTCGTTCCCCCTCTGTTCTTGCTCCCCCATTACCAGCTGCTCACCTTGGCAGAGAGGCAAGGAGTTTGCAATATGGCACAGGCCTGGCTGTATCCGCGCCATGGCAACCCCTGCGGTCTCCAGCGGCGACCCAGAGCACGCGTTGGCAGTGTTTATTGATTAGGCGATAAGTTCCCTCTAGTGCGCCGGGAGGGGGCGACTTCAATTACGCTCCCCACTCCTCGGCGGTGGAGGACCAGGGCGTGATGAGGTCTTGCGGTGACGACACCCGGCAAACATCTGTCTGACAACGTTGCAGGGGCGAAACGATGTCTGATCGAGATACGCCAACAGCAGCGGCGCAGCACCTGCAATTATCTCCACGCTATCGCCTGGCCGCCGCCGCTCCAGACACCTGTCGGTTTTTGTCAGGACCAGATTAATTAATCTTCTATCGTCAGCATTCAGGCATCTCTGCTTTAAAGTACTTAAGTCGACCAGGAGTTCCTCACATGAGGGGAAGCCTCCCACCCGCTGACCACCTTCCTGATTAGAACCAAAATAGTCCATTTATTAACCCCCTGAATTCCAAGTCACACTTTGGCTCATTTTTCACTGCAGTATAAAAACCCTTGTGCAGTTATGTTAGCACATGAGTAAAAGTGTGAGTTTGCATGGAAAGCGTGAAATTGCTGGGTGACCCCAAACTTCTGAACGGTAGTGCATATATTTGGTTGTTTCCATACTTGTCTCCTATTTGCTCTGTAAAAACACTGAATGCAGTTCAACCCAGGTGTGATAAAAAAGTCTTTCAATTTTTGTTGCGTGACTGTTGGTTCCATCTGAGTCCCTAATAGCATTTCGATGCACCAAGGAGTGCTTTTTTTTTTTTTTTTTTACAGAATGTAGTTACTGCAAACCATGTGCTTTTTAGCATTTTTTTAAAATGAGGAGTGCGGACTAAAGTAATTTTACAGAAATTCCAATAGTTTCTAATAAAACAGGAAGTCAAAGATGAGTAGTTCAAGGACCATCAAAAGGTCAACAATCTGACAATTGTTTATATTTTTACAGTTTCTGGCTCTGATAAATTGTGTAATTTTGGAATTAAAAAGAAAAAATGACAACATGCCTTTCAATCCTGCCCGTAGGTTTCCAATGCCTTTATAGCCTTTTTGAAAAATAAATGTAATTTTATTTCATTTATTTGTTTGTTCACACTGTAAAGAATTGCAAAGTGTCGGGTCATTTATATTCACATTATCTTGGAAAAAAACAAAACAGTCATCAGTTGCACAATTTTCGAGGATTTTTTGTGTATTTTATTGTTTTCAAGCTGATGTCTTCTTTCTGCTTTAGGGTCACAAAAGATTGAACTTTAAGTATGATTTTTGTTGGGAACAGACTGCAGTATTTGTTCTTGGCTGGCATAAAATAAATATACATCGTAAGTCTTGTTTTACGGTGGGAAAAGCAGACAAAATCAAAGATACTGGGCGTAAAAATGATCAGAAAAAGCCTCGTGTACAGCTCTGACCACACTATCCTGCAGCAAAGTGAGTACAAACTGTTTACAACCACCTATAATTAGAATCTAAACTATCATGTCGGGTTTATGCATGATGCATGAGACACAAAACAAAAGATGTCAGATGTCCACGAGATGGAAATGTATGTTTACTGAGCTGACATTTCACCTTTAAGTTTCTGCAGCTCTGACTGCATATCTCAAGTTTACACATCACCAGACATTTGATGGGCTATTTTTGTGCTCACTCTGAGGCTACCATCTGGCTACAGAGAAGGCAGCCAGTTCTCGACAGGCCAGGACACAAGGCCTTAAAGGCTAACTGGCTAATTGCCCTAAGCAGCCCATTTCCAGTGCCATCTTTTTGGCCTAACTCGAGTGAAGCACAAATAGCGGCCAGATCGAGTCTGCGCTAACATTTGCTGCACTTGAAGCTGATTAATTTCACAAACAAAGATGGCTCGCCTCTAAGTTCTCACACGCAGATGTCTGATGAGTGCCACTTCACTTCTCAGCTCACTTCAAACTGAAAGATGAAGCATGTAGGAATAGAAATAAATATCTTCTCCTGTGACAAAATGCATACCATTGGAAATATTATGGTGTCACTTAGCAGAGAAGGCTAACTGAGTGGAAGGTTTGGAAATATATATATATATATATATATATATATATATATATATATATATATATATATATATATATATATATATATATATATATATATATATATATATATATATATATATATACATACATACATACATACATACATACATACATACATACATACATATATATATATATATATATATATATATATATATATATACATATATATATATATATATATATATATATATATATATATATATGTATACGTAGCATTTTATTCACGATGGAACGGTTTAAGTAACTGCTTAATAGTTTGTTTCACAGCTGATTCTCTGCAAAGAAATCTTCCCCTTAAGCCATTTTTTGTCTGTAATTGAGTCCTTTAAGTCTTATTTTCTCAGAATGGGAGAACAGTTCAACCTGTTTCCAATGCAAATCAGCGCGTTTCAAGTATTCTCTGAAATCAAGTTTTATTTTTCTTGATGTGTGACTTAGTGCAACTTTCCCTTTTTCCTTTGTCTCTCGGGATACTGACGGCAATTTGAGAAAATTATTGCAAACTGTTTGACACAGTAAGTTGCTTTAAAAGAACAATTTGACATTTGGGGAAATGCTCATTTGAGGAGATTGAAGTCAGTCTTGTGTCTTGGTAAATATGAAGCCAGTTAGCTCGGCATAAAGCCAACCAAATCTCTTCTTTTAATCTGACAGCATCCAAATGAGCAAGCGTAATGTCTGAACCTTACTCACTTCTCCGTTAAAGTACGGACGTCAATCTTACAATACCTAATAACATTCATGGATCACTTTAAACACAACAGAATGACATGGTTTGAATTGTGTAAATTGATTTGGGGATGATTTTTACACACATTTCAGTATCTGTATTGGTCCAAAAACCTCATGGGGAGCTAAAGAGTGCCAAAATTACGAAACCTTTGTTAACTTTGCCCCACAATTTCACATCTGTTGCAAACTTACTAGTGAATGCTCATAAAAATAGGACGTTGCTGCAAAAGAACAGAGTCTGTAACAGCTCAACTTAGTGAGACTCATGATAACTGATACAATCTAGATTTGACAGATTTCGTAGATTCTGGTGGTTTGTAGGAGTCTTTTCTCTGAGTTTATTAAATACCTGCAGCAGGATCCACATCAGGTTCTCCAAAATAAGAACGTTGCATGTATTTAACCACATGGAACAGCAGCTATATCTTCATTAGTCACTTATAATTTAAATCATCCCCAACATAGAGACATGATGGCTCAGGATCTAATAGTAGCTTGCACTGCAGACTTGCTTTAGAGTGATAAAAAATTCAAGTTTGAGCATGTTAAATGACTAAAAAAGATGATTTTTGATGCAATGGTAGTTAAATTACTACATAAATCCTGTTTTGCAGTGGACAAATGTAAAGATAATGTGATCATAAATGTAAAAAATTAACAGAATAACCCTTAAAAACATCCCTGTGTGCAGTTTGTGCTCAGTTCTGACCACCGTATCCTGCAGCAAAGTGTTTACAACTGCTTATAATTAGAAGGTCTTAATGGAAATAGCGTCATGCTCTCTGGCTTTTCTTTTCTTTTTTTTCTTTTTTTTTTTTTATGATTCGCTACCGTAGGAGGGCAGAGGAGAAAAGGCGAGCTATCGACATGCCAGGGCTTCTTGGTGACCATACCGACTGCACATGTGGCTTCCTTTTCTACCCCCGTGACAGTTTAATTGTATTTTCGATATAAATTGATCAAAGGGCCATTGTGAATGCACGTTGGGCTGCCACATTGATTTCCGGGAGAGTTTTCTTTTTTCCTCTTTCCTTTCCCCCTCCTCTTAATTTGAGTAGAAGGGCAGCAGTAAATTTTCCTCACCAGCAAGGTGGGCAACTGGGAGGGATGGGGTCACTGCAGCAGGCGCTGGGCTTCAATACTCTGTAATATCCTTCGAGGGGAAGCAAGGAGGAACTCTGCACCACCATAAGATCTCTCTGTTTCCATAGAAATGACAGTCGACGCAGCATATGTCACACTGTCTATCTCACATCTCAGCCGAAAGGAGAGGACTCGACGGTTATTAACTGAATTGTCGCGCCGGCAGAGATAGGCAGCTTGATAGACAATCATAGAAGAGGACATTGGAGCTATAACAGCAGGAGAAAGATAATAATGTTGAAGTGGATTGTTTTCAGCCAACTGAGTCTCTGTTTGGAAGCATGTACTGTAAAGCAGAACAGAAATCAAATAAAAATTCTGCAGAATATTCTCCTGGCTTGGTTAGACAGAGAAAATAAGGCGAAAAAAAAACAAAAAAACATGAGTTGTTTTGACCAGGATTCAAGTGGGTGAATGAAGCGACTCTAGATACTAATCCGAACATACTAAAATTCTGCAACACACTCGACTGGCTCGGTTAGACAGAAAAAAAGGAATGAAAATAGTCTTTTTTTTCTTTTTTCTTTTTTTTTAAACCAGCATTCAAGCAGGCGAACAAAATAGTGTTAAAGATGCTAATCCACAAAGCTGTTCGTCTCACATGTGCCAGCTTTGCCCCTGATAAAACAGCATGAATTAGTAAAGCTTCGGAGCACCTGGGATGAAAAGCTTTTTAATATATGATGAGAAGGAAGACTTTGCAGCGTGCTTCCACGTGACCCAGCTGCAACGCACAATATCCCCCCTCAGTCTGTCCACCGCCACCGGAGCCAGCAAACAGCCGTGATGGGCAGCGGCTGAAAAAATGCATTCAGGCAAATCAAAAAACACTCTTGAGCTAACGAGGTGTCAATAGCGGACCCAGAATTATGCCCACTTATCAGGGTAAACATTCAAATGACGTTGCTTGACATGTCTGCAAACATCCCTTTTCTGCCCTTTTACCTCTTCCTGCATGTCCTTGGTTATTACAATTTTTTAAAAAAGAGGGAAACGGAAAGTAGTCATGCAAAGCGGTGGGAGGGGAGAAGAGACCGGACAAGCTTTTGATGAGTTCTCTGAGATAAATATGTTGGAGGGGGGATTTCGCAGCGGAATTAAAATGTCAGAGCAATGCTAAGCTGCTGTTCATGCAAAAAAAAAAATTAAACAGGAAGATAGATAGAGATGGAGGGGAGCAAATAATAATGAGAAGCTCGGCAGACAAGTGGACTCTCGTGGTCTTCTGGCATGTTGGTCGTGTTGCTGATCCATCAGGGATTGGCAGGCGGCGGACGCACTCATGCTGGTACTTCACAGACTTCGACCCACTGGCATTCTGTTTTACAGCGCTGTGAAAATGCCACCGTGGCCCTGCGGTAGAGAGGAAGGAAAAAATAAAAAACCTGCATGTAACAATAACCAGTAAATGCAGCATTTTTGAAAAAAAAAAAAAAAAAACACACTCCGACTGTGTGTTTTTCTTCTTGGCAGGATTTCACGGAGACGAGGTGAAGCCATGGATGTGTAGCGTCAACAACGCAGTGACAGTTTACTAAAGATAATATGAATCTGTTAAATAACACCAAACACACTTATCAAAGCTGTCAGTGTTTATTTGCCAAGGCCTAGATTGGTCAGATCCCCGATATGTGCACAGTGTATCAGAAATACTTATGTGGAAAGCTGTGATTCAGCTTTGAAATTTGATTTTGTTGACATCTTTGGTACAAAGTGTTCACTGCCTAGATGTGTTTTTTCATATTTTTTTTCTTGCACTTCACTTCTCAGAGATCACCTGTCAATCAAGCAGGGCAGCCAGCGCTGTGATGTTTTATTTCTTCTCTCTTTTTTTATTGTAGACGAGGTTTCTGCTCACTGGTGCCATTTCTGCTCACGCTAACAAGATTTTCCCCCAGTAAAAGGCTAGCTGACACTTTGCCGTTCATAATAGCAAATTAAGCAAATGTGAAAGCTTTCATAAACCCGACTTTGAATCACTGTTGTGCTATAACAATTAGCAATAAGAGAGCAGCAAAGTGGAAATTTATTAAAATGAAAATGCCACAAACTGTTGCTGGAAGTGGTTTGTTTGCTGCAGGGATCATATTTTCTTTTATGTGTGTTGTTTTTTTTTTTTTTTTTTGTCCCAGCTTCACTCGGATTCGGACCGAGGAGACGGCAGCGTGAAGTACGTCCTCACCGGGGAGGGAGCCGGGTCGCTTTTCAAGATAGACGAGAAGTCGGGGGACATTCACGCCACCAAGAGGCTGGACCGCGAGGAGAAGGCCTACTACATCCTCCACGCCAAAGCTGTCAACCGCTTCACCAACGAGGCGCTGGAGGGCGAGTCCGAGTTCATCATCAAGATCCACGACATCAATGACAACGAGCCGCGCTTCACCAAGGACCCCTACATGGCCAGAGTCCCTGAAATGTCCGACATCGGTGCGTTTGCCATAAATATTCCCCATAATTTCCACGCGTGCACATGCATCAACGCCGCACGGCTGGCAAAAAGCACGTTTATTGATCATAAACCAGACAATTAAATGTTTACACAAATCAAGGTTTGCACCCGCGTGTGCGCTGAGCTGAATTAAAAGGATTATGATTCAAATAGGATAGAGACGTTGTAAAATGCCAGTCTTACTGGATCAATGGGACTTTATCAATCATAATAATGATGCCGACTCAACAAAGAGGCCCGACTAATTAAATGAGAAAGACGAGGAGCTGTTTTATGACCGGCGAATAAACAAGGTACTGTGACGGCTCCGGCGCTGGAGCAGATAATCTTTTAAATACAGTATTGTATCTTATTAAAAACAGTATTTGATTTAATTACCAGCATTGTCACGCCAGAATAACATGCGGATTTCATGTCTGCTGTTTCTCAGATTACCATTTGCTCATGTCACTCAAATTAAACTTTAACCGTGCACTGTGGCTCGAGCTCTTAGCCCCCCAAAAAGCGCATGCAAGCCTCATGAATATGGAAAACTATGTTAAAAAAAAAAAAAAAAAAAAAGGCTCCTTGGACGACTGCCGACGTCTGACGTTACGGTGAGCGTTTTGCGTCACTTCCTGTTGTAGCGCTGTGTTGTCTTCTGTGACTGTTGTAGCTTATCCACTCCGATAATTGATATTCATTAAATATGTGTGTAGCGGTAATATTTGAATCGTAACATACACGCGTTTTCTTCAAGCACCTTCTCAGTACTTAATTGTAAGTTAATCTGTTATCTCTGTCCGCTAGCCTAGCACTTAGCAGTTAGCATGGCTTCTCCCTCTTCCTCTCCTTCTCTTTCCTGCTCAGTGTGTCACATGTTTAGTTACTCCCCTGCCTCCTTTAGTGATAACTATACCTGTAATAAATGCAGTCTCTTTGTAGCTTTGGAGGCAAGGCTCTCTGAATTGGAAGTGCGGCTCCGCACCATGGAAAACACCCCGCTAGCTGTTAGCCAGGTCTCCTTAGCCGGTGCGGACCGCAATAGCATAGCTGCTAGTGTAGCTTCTGCTAGCCGTCCCCTAGCAGCTCCCGAGCAGCCGGGAAGTCAGGGTAGCTGGGTGACAGTTCGTAGGAAACGTAGTCCTAAGCTCAAGCCCGCTGTCCCGGCGCCCCACAAACCGCTTCACGTTTCTAATCGTTTTTCCCCACTCAACGACACACCCGCTGAGAAACCAACTCTGATCACTGGCAGCTCCGTAATCAGAAACGTGAAGCTAGCGACACCAGCGACCATAGTAAAATGCCTCCCAGGAGCCAGAGCGGGCGACATAGAAGCAAATTTGAAACTGCTGGCTAAAGGTAATCGTAAATACAGTAAGACTGTTATTCACGTCGGCGGTAATGACACCCGGTTACGCCAATCGGGGGTCACCAAAATTACTGTGGCATCGGTGTGTAACTTTGCCAAAACCATGTCGGACTCCTTAGTTTTCTCTGGACCCCTGCCTGATCTGCCTTGTGATGATATGTTGAGCTGTATGTCATCGTTTCGCTGCTGGGTGTCTACATGGTGTACTGCAAACGACGTTGGCTTTATAGACAATTGGAGCTCATTCTGGGGAAAACCTGGTCTGATTAGGAGAGACGGCATCCATCCCACTTTGACTGGTGCAACTCTCATATCTAGAAATATGGCTGATTTTATTAGAACTCCTAAAGCATGACAACCCAGAGTTCAGACCAGGATGCAGAATTGTAGTCTTCCACACCTCTCTGCAGTTTCCTCTCAGCTGTCACCCTCCAGTAATTCAGTTAGCTTCATTGAGACTGTCTGTCCCCCGACCACCAAAATTCAATAAATTAAACAATTCAAAAATAAACAAAAGACATAGTAACCATAAAAATCTAATAAAAATTAATACCACTATTTCAACTGAGTGAAGAAACAGGACAATTAAATGTGGTCTGTTAAATATTAGATCTCTCTCGTCTAAATCTCTGTTAGTAAATGATTTGAAAACTGATCACCAGATTGATTTGTTCTGTTTGAAACCTGGTTGCAGCAGGAAGAATATGTTAGTCTAAATGAATCAACTCCTTCTAGTCATACTGTCATGTTCCTCCAACCACAGGCCGAGGAGGAGGAGGAGGAGTGGCAGCAATTTACCTCTCTAGCTTAAAAATGAACCAGAGACCTAAACCTAGTTACAGTTCATTTGAAAATCTTACTCTCAGTCTCTCTCATCCAGATTTAAAAGCTCAGAAACCAGTTTTATTTGTTGTTGTATATCGTCCTCCTGCTCCTTACTCTGAGTTTTTATCTCAATTCTCAGACTTTTTATCTGATTTAGTGCTCAGCTCAGATAAAGTCATTATTGTGGGTGACTTCAACATTCATGTTGACGTGGACAGTGACAGCCTTACGACTGCTTTTAATTCAATATTAGACTCAATTGGGTTTTCTCAACATGTAAATAAACCAACTCATAGTTTTAATCATACCCTTGACCTCGTTCTGACTTATGGCATAGAAATCAAACAGTTAACAGTATTTCCCTGGAACCCTCTTCTTTCTGACCATTTTATGGTAACATTTCAATTTACAACAATAGATTGTATAGGAGTTAAGAATAAATATCATTACAGTAGATGTCTGTCTCACAATTCGGTGACTAAATTTAAGGAAATAATACCCTCTCTATTTAGTCCAGCACCACTTACTGATATAATGGAAGGGAAATATTATAATTTTACCCCCACAGAAGTGGATTATATTGTTAATAATGCTGCAGCCTCACTGCGTACAACACTTGATAGTGTTGCACCTGTAAAAAAGAAAGTTCTATCTCAGAGAGGACCTGCTTCTTGGTATAATTCCCAGCTGTGGACTTTAAAGCAGGCGTCCCGAAAGCTGGAAAGGAAGTGGTACTCCACTAATTTAAAGGAAGTTTATGTAGCTTGGAAAAATAGTCTAGTAATTTATAAAAAAGCTCTTGGTAATGCCAGGACAACATATTATTCATCTTTAATAGAGGAAAACAAGAACAATCCCAGGTTTCTCTTCAGCACTGTAGCCAGGCTGACAAAGAGTCAGAGCTCTGTTGAACCTTGTATTCCTTTAGCTTTGAGCAGTAATGACTTCATGAGCTTCTTTACAAATAAAATTATTACGATTAGAGAAAAAATTAATCTGGCCCTTCCTACAAATATTGTGAAAATCAGGAACATCCTGTCTCAGAGTGATGCAGAAAAACTAGTCCATGCATTTGTTACTTCTAAGCTTGACTACTGTAATTCCTTATTATCAGGTTGTCCCAAAAGCTCTCTGAAACATCTACAGCTGATCCAAAATGCTGCAGCCAGAGTACTGATGGGAGTTAGCAAGAGAGATCATATTTCTCCTATACTGGTTTCTCTTCATTGGCTTCCTGTTAAATCTAGACTAGAATTCAAAATGCTTCTTCTGACATATAAAGCTCTTAACAACCAATCTCCATCATATCTTAAAGACCTGATAGTACCATATTATCCTATCCTTCTACCTCTTCCCCTCTACCTCTCTACCTCTTCTGTCCCTCTCAACCCGCCCGGCCAGCAGCAGATGGGTCCCCCCACATTAGAGCCGGGTTCTGCTCGAGGTTTTTTTTTCCCTGTTAAAAGGGTGTTTTCCTTGCCACTGTCGCCTTTTGGCTTGCTCTGGGGGTCAGGCATATGGATTCTGTAAAGTGTCTCGAGACAATTTGACTGTAATTGGCGCTATATAAATAAAATTGAATTGAATTGAAAAATTAATCAATACTTGCATGAAAACATGGAGTGAACTCTGTTCTGCTGCTGCCGCTGAGCTGCTTCGGGGACTGAGGGATGTTGGTCTTGCAGTCGAGACATGTGACAGAGTTGTCACTCGGTTCAGCTTCCCCAAGAGAGCGGCCGGCACTTATCTAAGGGCAGCACGGGTGCCCATGGCAACAACCGAGGTGTGATGTCACCGCTTGGAAGAGCATGTGTTCACGAGTGACTGCGTTGAGACACTGGCCCTTTAAATGTGACATACACTTTGAGTTTCATTACAGCCGCTGACATTCTTCGCTCGGACTCTCCATCAGGGACGACTTTGACAACTGAGTGATTACAGTTGGGGTAATTTACTCCCCTTGCGCTAAAAAAGGAAAAAAATAGAGAAAAAAAATGCGATTATTCTTGACTTGTTTGTCAGAAAATTCTTCTCTCAAAGCTTAAAGTCAGCGACGAGATGGCTGATGTGGATCAGTGATATTTTCTAAAAGCCGCCATGTCAGAAAAGCCTCTTTGAGTCTAATTCCCTAGTTAAAGGTATTAGCGATCAAGGTTCGGTGAACTTGCTCAAGAATCCTCCCGAACTGTCACTTACACCAAATCAGACAGCCGTGGTCCTTCTCTGTCGGCTCTCTGGTCCCTCAGCTAGTTTTTTTTTTTTCTTCCTTACAACATCCTTCATCCATACAGATGACACTGATTTTAAAGAAGGGGGAAGCTCTCCTCTTCACCCTGCACAGATCTGAACTGACATCAAATTAGAGAAGTTTCATGAGGTCGTTATCCCATTGTATTGCACAATTCTATATTTATACCACTTTGCCATTAAATATTTCTACTCAATTAATTTTCTTCTGCATGTAATGAGGCAACACTTGGCCCCGGAAGGCGCCATTTGGGAGGTAGCACTTGGCTAACCGTTTCCCTTTGTTCTATTGAAATAGGGCTTCAGCCTCTCTGGAAGAGAAAATGGATCACAGTCGCTCGCCTGCTATCAGATATTTGGCTTCTTAGACACTCCAGATCTGTGGATACACTAATAGGCTTCTTGGGGTTTGCAAAGAGCCAGTATTGGTGCCGCTTACGTGCTTAGAGAGATATACTTAGAAAAATACATTAGGACTTATCGATTAGCTGCGAAAATCAATCACGCATAAGGGTATAAGTGGCCGAGGAATAAAGATCGCTTTGGGTAACGCGACGGGACAGAAATGATCAGTCACATTCTGCATGAGCGTGATTAGAAGAGGATCCGACACCTCATCAGAAGGTGCATCAGCTTAACCAATTATCCAGCAGGCAATTTTCAGCAGTATTGGGGAGTTGATCTAAATCATTGTCATGAATCTTCCTCCCGCAGGCACTTCAGTAATTCAGGTGACAGCCACCGACGCCGACGACGCCACGTATGGGAACAGCGCCAAGGTGGTGTACAGCATCCTGGAGGGCCAGCCGTACTTCTCCGTGGACCCAGAAACCGGTCAGTGTTGCGTTAAATCACAAAAAACCCCACTATAAACACCCTTAAACCCATTCATACACAGATAATCAGTGCTATACTTTCTGCTCCTGCTTGTTTTCCTCTCAGGCGTAGACATCATTACACCCGCTTCTTGGAAAAAAAAAACGGCAATTTAGGCAATCAATCAAAAGTCTACACTGCAGAAATCTCCATTTTAAGTCATTTCTGGCCATAATTGGGTCCTAAAAGAAGTGGGGCAATCTGACGGAACAGTATGAATATTTAAACCTGCGTCCAAGAGAAACCAACTTGTGTTAAGATTTCTGGAAAACTATTTCCTCTACGCTTGTCTGAGGAGAACAAACATGTTGATTCGTCTACTTTGCCTTGTTTTTCCACATATAATGGTCACGATTTGATACGAGAGGCTTCTCCAAGACATGGCTAAAATTCCTAGCTGAAATGTTTCTAAGACATGAAAAGCTTTAGATGTCTACCCTGCACTATCAAAGGGAAAATTCTCTTTTATTGGAGTTTTTTACCATAATGTTGCAGCTATACAAGAAGGAATCTGTCTTTAAAAAGGCAAAAGTGACAAAGTTCTACTGGCAGAAGTGAGCTGGAAAAACAGAAAGCCATTTATTAGCAGCCTTAGAAATAAATAGCAGCCTCCAAAAAGTAAAAAAAATGAAAAAAATGAAGCAGAAAGGGCAAAAAAAAGGTGACAGTCACTATTAGCAATGTGAACATTTAGCCAACGTCTCAATTCGTTGATACCAAGTGGTCAAAATAAGCAACCTATCTGTTATCCCTTCAATATTTACCTTAGTTATTCGTAATTGCACGACCGTGTTACTTTTGTTGCTCAAATAGGTTTTATTTTTGGCTAAATATGTGTAGTTTGTGTCCATTATTGTGTCCTCTTTGCTTGGTGTAAACACAGCCTGCAATTCAACCGAAAAGTCTTGTAATTTTTGTTCTTTGTTACTGTTGACAGAAGCCGAGTCAGTCGTGGGTTTGTTTGTTTGTTTGTTTTTTTTTTCAATTTATTATATTTTTTACTTTTTGCAGATGTTAGAATGAGACATAGACATAGCTTAGATTTAGTTGCGTTTAGCTGCAGAATCACACGGCAGGCGTGATCAGTTCAAGAAGTGTTGAAAAGTTCCGATTCTTTTGTTTCTGGTTTAAATAAATGGTGTAATTGGCGTTTAGAAAGAATATATAATTAAAGATCAGTAAACTGATTATTATGATGGTTACATGGTCGTACTGTACAATTGCAGGCATACAGCTGCCTACACTTGGAATGTACATATAAGTTTATTGACCATAGATGCTTTCATCTTTTAATTTTTTACAGAATCTGGTTTATTTTTGGCAATTCTTACAAGAAGACATGCTGAATATAGTCATTTTGATGAAATATCATTATTTTTAAGCTTAGATTTGGCTAATTTTCCAAATGAAACTACACATCACATATAATTACATCAAGGACTGTCAGAAAGTTGAAAATTTGCAGATTTCTTTTATTTTGACAGTTTATGTATGTGATAAATGGTGTAATTTTGGTGATTTAATTAAAGATAAAATCTGCCAGCAGATTTTTAAGGTTCAAAGAGTGAAACACTTGCACAAATTGGCTTCTACAAGGGACACAATCTGACAAGTGATGACTTTTAGCGTTCAATTTGCTTTTTAAATCTGCTTTAACAAAATCAAAGAAGCAAATTAAACTAAAGTGAAGTAGAATTCTGCTTTCAGCTACACTTACATGAAGGAAACAAGTAAACAGAACGACGTGTGCTTAATATCAGGCAGCCGGTGCTTCCTAAAGATGATATTTTCTCCACGTTGACTGCCAACCAGCATGAACTGAAACAGCTTCTTGAGTGGACAGGCTCTTAATGCCACTGCACTCTCCACCTACATATGTAACCCGCAGCTCGGTGCAACAGGTTTTTACACCCTTCGTCTGGAGGAGGAGGCTGTCATGGGAAACATAACAAATCACGTAACGAAACAGACACCGAGGAGGCACGCCGAGGGAAGGCTGCCTCGCCGGGAGAGTAAATTAAAACTATTTATCTTGAGATAACTCCAGGAATGCTGCGAGTTTCTGAAAGTGATTTTAAAACACACCTCCTGTGTTTGTGTGCAGGCTGACAGAGGGGATTTTCAGTGAGAGTGGCACATCACCAACCCCAAAATCTAGCCGCTTGCTACTTTTAATCATTAATGTGCGCTTTGGAACATATCCTGCTTTTTTTTTGCTTAAACAAAAGGGAAACGACACACAGGGGGTGGGGGGAAAGAAGCCATTTGCAGATTAGCGTACGGATTAACAGTAATATGGTTTATCCCACATGTGGTATGTAAGCTGACATCCCCCCTTTACACAAAGACATGCCTGGACATCACATTATAAGCAGGATTTGTTTCCTCCCTTTTCTCGTCCTCTTGTGTGTGATGTTGTAGTCATTAAGCGGCGAACAAAGGTAGACGGATGTAGGGTTGGCTATATGTTTTGCTTCTGCCTAAACATTTGCCGCTTTCCTGAACGACGTGAGATGAATTGCACGTCGTCAGCCTCATTGTGCCTGGCATTTGTGCCCATGTTCTGTATGGGAGGATGAAAAAGAGCAAGTCGGAGGGCCTTTTGAACAGCGTAGGCCAGTCTGATCTGTCAGCCTTCTTCCTTATTGTTTGATATGCGGTGAATCATCTATTCAGCCCGGCGAAGTTTGTCAGAGCAGTTTATTTAGGGTGAAATTCTGTTTTTTTTATCTTTACTCTCCGCCGCTGTCTCCTCCTTCCCGAAGCGGCGTCTCTTTTATGATGCTTCAAATTCAAATGTGTAATAGCAGGCGGGTTTCTAAGACCGACTGATGGATCGCACCTTTTGAATATGCTGCCAATTACAGCTTCACTCGCTCCCCGTCCCGACTCCAAACTCCAGATCTGACGTGTCGGGAGCGCAAGAGTAAGCAACGGCGGGGGCGCTTGAAAGGCTTCAACGTTAACAGAGTGGTAATTCAAAAAAAAAATTAAAAAAAATAAATGGCGGTGCATTGGGCCCCTTTTTGGTTTACTCACTAGTTAAAATAATCAAAATGTGGCCCTCGGTGGGCTTCACAGAGGAAAAAAATTTTCTCAGTGGTTTAATTCTGTATATCCTTAATTCAACAATAATGTAGATACTCATTTTTAGGCATGTGTCAGGTGAGCAGAGGGATTTTTTAGATATACGCAGTCTACCTGTGGAGGCAGTTTGTCATTTTTATGCTACATGCCGGATAGATTTTACGAACGTTGTGAGTAAAACTGACAGACAAGCGAGAGTTAGAGCTGCACAGACAGTAATGTTCATTCATTCTGTTCATATCACACGTTACGTTCACTATTACTGTATTTTTCATCAGTTACTCTTCTTATTATTGTCTCAAGGCGACAAATGTCCGAACAGCGATCCAAAACCCAAAGATATTGTGTTTACATTTAAAAATAGTCGATAAAATCAGCAAATAATCACTAGAGACGCTTGACTAAGGCTTAATACCAGAACTTATCATCATAAGTTTCCCAAAATACTGCTTTTTTTGTTGTTTTTCATAGTTTTGAGGCAGTTGATGAACTCTGAACCCTGAGGAGTTTCTGTTTTTGTTTGTTTTATTAATATGAATATAATGCCATAAAACATAACAAGAAAAAAAAACCTGTAGTTACATTTATGATTATTTATTTTACAAAAAAATGCAAAAAATTGGAATCAAAGTTTACAACATTTTCCATTACGAATACTCGAGAAAAAAAAAGATATTTTAGTACTTAAATTTGGACAATCTTAATCTGCAAATCAACTCTAGAAAGATGTTTCACCATGCTGAATTTATCTTCCAACAGCTTGCTCCTCTGTTTGCCGTTTTTGAACCAAGCAACATTTATTTTTTTAATCAAATTCTCTTTATTCTCTGATAAATCTCCCTATTGTGTTTCCATACTGGTCTCCTCTCTATTCTGTGTACACTGCCTGCAGTTCAACCCACAATTGTTTTAGTTCTTGTACATAATCTGGTGCAAACTGTTTATTTTTGGCAAATGTTTTAAAGAGACATGTAGAATAAAATGATTTCGATGAAATGTCACAGTTTTTAGCTGACATTTGATCCAGTTTTTCCAGACATGATTAGCTCAAGAAGTGCCTGAAAGTTAAAAATCAAGCTTTTCTCCAGTTTTTCCAGTGTCTGGGTTGGATAAGTGGTGTAATTTTGACAATTTCCTTTAAACAAGATAATGTCTTTCACAGTAATCTAGCTGCACTTGCATTGAACATACTGTATATAAGTTAGAAAGAGAATAGAATATAGTAAGGACAGGGAAAATGACTTTAAAAGAGCACTTATATACAGACATATCTGTCATTTGATGTATTTTTTTACAGATTTTCAGCAGAAAATCTCCTGTTATTAAAAGGAAGCAGGTTTCAGTTGGCGTTCGCTCAGATTTTATGTTTTCACACAACCAAAAAAATTAGCAGTAAGAGCTGTAAAAGTGAGCAGTGACCGCGGGTGAGGGGTGAACGAGGTCGCTGGGTCCTCTTGTTGCCGAGTGCACCTCAGAAAGAGGCTTTCGGTTGCAGGCGGTGAAGAGGAAAATGGGCAAACGAGCTGCTGATTATGCTGCAGCGGCTCGTTTTCTCTCCAAGCAAATAAACACGAGCGGTTCAACTTTTGAGAGTTTTGTGCAGATTGTTGTGGCATTTCGTTGTTGTCGTTTCCCTGATTTGTGCACCAAAGTAGCACGTAATCAAATAAAAGCTGAAGATAATGACTCCTATAAAGCTCCAGATTGCCAGATCTGTAAATATAATCAAATGCGTGGTATTATGTTTGTAAATCTGTGTTTTTTTTTTTTTTTTTTAACCCCAAATCAGGCCTGATCAAGACAGCGCTGCCTGGCATGGATCGAGAAGTGAAAGAAAACTACCAGGTTGTGATCCAGGCCAAAGACATGGCCGGACAGATGGGCGGACTCTCCGGGACCACGACAGTCAGCATCACCCTCTCGGACGTCAATGACAACCCGCCACGCTTCACCAAGAGTGAGTTTATCTCGAAAAAACACAGAGTTGACCAAACACTCACGGGAAAAAAACCCACTTGTCAGCGCGAGCCGGTGCCAGGCAGCCAGCCCCCATCTGGTGTCAGTTTCAAAATGAATTTGGATTATTGCAGGGAGCTCTGGGGTTTTGTGCCACTAAGGCAGCCCTCTTAAAGGCAGCGAATAATTAAATATAGAGCCATATGACGGAGCGAAGGGTCCTGCAAAGTGCATCAGATCAGCCCCGTAATCCCTATTAAATGAAGAGAGTACATTCACTGGGTTTTATCTCCCCTGCTCTTCCTCTCTCTTTGTCTATCTCCCACTATTAAGTCTTTCTTCTGCTGCCTTTTGCTCCATAAAACCAGTGTTCTCAATTTAGAGCTTTTTTTTTTCTTCGCTACTACACTCTCAATCATCAATCTTTCCTTTCTACTCTCTTTCTTCTCTCTCTGGCGAACGGCAGAAGCCAGATCGGATTGACAGATTACCGGTGTTCCCCCTCAGTAAAGGCAGGAAAAAAAAAAGCAGAATACCCCCCACACACCCCTCTCCACCACACACCCCTCTCCACCACACACCCCTCTCCACCTTCCCCATTTATCACTGGCTCAGGAGAGGAAGGGGGTTGGAGGTGGCTGTCGACTCCACCAACGAACGAGCAGCCGGAGGAGGGACGGGATGGAGGGAGATGGATACGACGGGGATGGAGGAGGTGACAGGAGATAGGAGAAGAAAGAGGAAGAGTGAGGCGGACGACAGGAAAGACACCCAGTGATGGAGGGGGGAAGCTGAAGGGGGGAGGTAGATTGAAAGGAGGGGAGAAAGAGGAAGAGATATTGTAATGGGACACCCAGAGGAGGTAGAGTGTCAGGCAGCGATATCATTGTTGTCTGCCGGAGTGATGCCTCCTTCTTTTCCACCCGATGCTAAATACCTGTTGGCCTAGGGAAACCTCCTCGCGGCTCGTGCGTCGCTTTATTCCTTCCCCCTCCTCCCCTCCCGTCCCGTCCTCGGTGTGTGCGAAGGGTATTTTGTGTGTGGAGGCAAGTGTCAGTGTCACGGAGACCTGCCGACTCAGGCGTTGCCAAAACACTGTCAGCATGTTTTATTAGTGTGTCAGTGGTGTTTGTCTCCGCAGGCTGTGTGTATATCACACCCGCTTCCCTTTCCTGCAGTCCGGCTATTTATTTAAGCATACGAGATGCAGCCGGGGCCGACAGGCAGCCATCAATTTAGCCGCCGTGAGCCGTGAAATCATCTCGCACAGAAGAAACAAGAAGAAGAAATTAATTTACGCAAATTGGCCGAGAATTTATCCCCTAAACTTTCGCAGCCAAATATCTGTTTTCGGAGATGAAATATGTTTTTTATCGGAGATGTCTGCTCCCAACAGCTGATCTGCAACTAAATCTAACACTCCTTTTCACACGCTCTCCCTTTTCCTTGGCTGGCTCTGGCATTGCCGCTCTCTGATTGGCTCTGACTCACTACTCTCTCCCTGACCTGCTCTCTTGTGTTGCCGCTCCCTGACTCACCCACTTACACTTTTTCACCAACAAGGTTGTAAAATAAATAAATAAATAGTCACGTTGTGGGGCTCGTCGGCCCAGTTTTGTGTTTATAAATCGATGTCGGTGTGCGGTTTTAGGGTGTTCTGATCTCCCATCGATTAAGCGAGCCTTAAAGGAAGCCTCAATTAAATGAATCGCATCTTTGTGTGGAAAAAAAAAATGGAAATCTGACATGAATAGAAACAGCAAGGATGTGACCTTGGTTGCCATAGCCCTTCACACTCAATCTCTGACTCGCTTTCACTGCATGCACCTTTCTTTTTTCTAGCTTTTTTCTGCTTTCTTTTCCTTCTTTGAACATCTTGACAATCTTGCCCTGATTGACCAATTCTTCTTTTCACAAAATCTCAGTGATGCGTTTCTTTGTGTGCAGCTCTCTACGAGTTCAGAGTGCCCGAGTCCAATGAGGTGGGATCATCAGTGGGAGTGATCCGGGCCATGGACGCCGACATCGGCCAGAATGCGGAGATGGACTACAGGATCATCGGCAGCGACGGCCCGGGGATGTTTGATATCACCACCAACAGGAGCACGCAGGATGGCATCATTGTCCTGAGGAAGGTGAGGCGTTCACTGCCGGTCTTTTGTGTGTTTGTCTTGTTTTGTAGGGTCATCTGAACAAGGACATAGCTTTCACTGCTAATATGTGGCTCTTTTTCCCCAACATTTTAAGAGTTTCAATTGGTTTACCAACTAAAAAAAAAAACATTCTAAACTGAGTTCTCTTATTTTTTCTGCTGCAAGAGGCTCTGGGATCTGATTGGTGAAGGCCCTGCAGGCACAAACCAGCAGAGATACCCAGAACAGTCAGATGTATTGCATATTTTCCAGGAAAAATAAAACATTTGTATTGCCAGGAAAAAGCTTGTTGACACATGAGAGGTGGCTGACCAACATGTGAGTCACTTCCAGCTGTTTCAACATTCTGTTTTATGGCATTTCACTTGTCCCACGTGCAACACTGTGTCATGATTTTAGCTTCCCAGAATTAAATGAGTGTGCTGTTCATAGAAAACTGCCCGTGTAATAAACTCACTCACTTCTGACTTGGGCAAATCTGACAGTAGAACTCCTTATTTCACTGTTTTTATTGTAAAGTGGAGACTAGAGGCTTCTCTGTGCACAGCCGACTAGCTAACATGTACTGTAGTTTGCATCGAGGCGTTTAGGGAACATTGGTAAATTATAGTGCCTGTCAGTAAGCAAGTGTTCAGCAAATGGTTTCATTGATATTTTGCCTCTAGAAAATGAATTCAACTGTGGATTATTTGCAGGTTTGTACGGCAAAACATGGAAATGAAAGCTCATTTATTTAAAATACATTTTGTCCCTATAACCAGGGAGTAAAATAAAACAGCCGGATACAGTATGGTTGATTTACTTCTTGGGATTTGCAAGAGTTAACTCTAGCTGCTGCCTCTTCTTCCGTTACCTGCTATAGTGTCCAGAATTCCAGGGGAAAAAAAACACAATTTTTACACCATATCTGAAGCATTTGGTGTCTTTTCTGACAGTAAAAATCAGTTAAATGCTTTTAATTTGAAGCAGTGAACAGCAAGACTGACACCAGTGAGATACAATTAAAGACATTAACGCAGGATTTAATGCTGCGTTGTGCTCTAACAGTAAAAACTGCTGTATCAAGATGTAATTAGTGAATGTAAATATATTAAGTGACTATTGCGGAAATGTTTTCGATTGGGCCGATAAGTTTTTTAAATTCGGTTTGCAATGTATTATTTGATCTGAATAAATGAGGCTACAGGATTGGAGAACCTTCATGCTCCCTCCTCACTTCCGAAGCCCGACCTCTGCTAATGAACATCACTCTCATTTCAACCAAAGAGGATAACAACCCAATGAACTGTCTTTTCATTTATACTTTTTTTTTTTTTAATTTCTGTATGCTCTGACAACCAGAAGACAGACAGATGAGTTATTAGATTTCAACTTACACTTGCCCACACTTCCAGTACATTTATTTTGAGTGAGATTCCTTCTCCCTACTCAGCTGAGACCAAAGCAGAAATATTGATGCTCGGTATGGATCGCAGCATTCAGCTGTGGTCTGTTTGATGTATTCAACAGTATCTGGCAGTTGCCTTATCAAGCGCCCTCTCTGCAGCCTTCAATCGATAGCTTCCATCATGCCATCATTAAGTGGGAGATGACATAATTGCCTTCTGTAGCCGCAGAGATGCAGCAGTGGATGTGGTGTGTGTGGGGACTGAGCATGCCCTAATTCTGAACCTGCTAATTAAATGGGCTCGTCAAACGGGAGTGCCGTCCCATCTCGGCTCGCGTCGGTCCTTCAAAGCAACATATTCCTCCCGCGGACATGCCCCCCCCCGCCCGGTGCCTTAACACGAAACAGCCAAAAATCAATGACTCATAATATGTTACTATTCATGGTTGCGGAATGCGCCTCGTTCCATCTGGGTTTGTTCAAGCTTTCGATGGCTGTTTCCTGCGACCCACCATCCTTTCATATGTACAGCAGGCAGCCGGCGAGAAAGCTCACTCTGATCCAGCTGCTAGTGTTTGACGCCGGGTGTGCATTCATTAAAAAAGCACCGCTCCCCAGTTATTTCCTTCAATGGAGGGGGATACCTTCGGCGGGTGGAACTTCAAAAATAAGTTCAGAAGAGGGACGTGCAAGCAAAAGCCCATTCTGAACAACAGAAAGCATTAGAAACGTGCAGCAATCAGGCTACTAATCATCATACACAGCCTATAAATTACAGGATGTAGCAGTAGATGCAGGATAATAGGGGGGTCATACATTAAAGATAACTAAGCTGCTTCCTTTTAAGTGAACAAATGGGTCAAATTAAATGTAGTGTATCAATCAATAAGGTTTAGCCCAAGTATAGGATAGAGCTGTCTGCAAATAGCAACCACGGAATAAAGCTTTCTTAGCAGGATTGGGATTTCTAACATTTTGAGATGTAAATGCAGCATATTTTAGTTCAGCTTTACCTGGACCGAGCAGCTACTTGCACTTCCTCAAATGGCCACTAAAGACTGACTCCAAAAGCGAGTCAATCCTCATAGACCCCCATGTTAATTAGCCCAACTTTAAAACAGAAATAAACATGTTTACAGCCTGGTACAAAAATCAGTTTTGGTTTCTAGGAGTCATTCACCTTCAACATTGCTGTGATTTGTCCATGTTTGAATACAGTCTATAGCCTGAACCTAAAGAATAAATTTAAAAGTAGTCAACAGCTGTGTCCTTCAAAAGAATAACAGGATTTTATTGTACTTTTTTTTCATAGACCGTCTATAAAGATGAATGTACACTCCAAAAAATGACATTAGCTGCCAGTTCCATTTACTAACGTGCAATAAAATTTCATGTTTCCAAATTTAGCATCGTTAAATAATGCAGTATTTGTCTGATATTCAACAACATTTATTAATTTAATTCATGTTGACGTAAAATCTAGCTTATCATGCAGAAATCCTTTTTTTAAGGACAGTTAGCTAGGTTGATTGTGTAATATATTAAATTAAATCATGAATAGTACTTCCATGTGGTGAAATTAGTATATTTCATCCTTAAGCAATTATGCTGGACGAGCTTAACTTGATGAACTACTTTGTGTTTTTATTACTACATGATGAAGCTAAGTTGGACCAAACCCTTTGAAATTAGGTAAGTCATCATAAATAAATTATAGTGACTCAACACAATTACATTAAGTTGGATCAACAGAATTGCTTAATTTAAAAAAAAAAAAAAGCTATTGAAAGAAGTGGACATACTTTCAGTGATTTAATTAAGTTAATTCAAATAATTATTTTTTGAGCATAGTAAAATATATTTACAGCCAAAAGTTTGGATTAACTTAATTGAATCAGTGGAATTATTTCCATGTAATTAAGTAACTTTCTTTCATCAGTTAGCAATTCTGTTGGACAAACTTAATTTACTTGGGCGGAATCAGCCTAATTTACTTGTGTAATTTTTCAATACTGTTAAATTAGTTGGCTGAGCATGATTAAGTTAAGTTGGACCAAACCCTTGGAAATAAGTTGAATCAGCTCTAATACATTATATTGATTAAGAGCATTGTTTGGTGCTTAAGGTAAGCTATTTAATCATATGGGAATACTTTTTTTTGGTAATTAAGTTTATTTAAAGAGTTATTTTTGAGTACAATCAAGTTTGTTTGCACTCAAAAGGGATCATTTGGATTAACTTAATGAAAAGTATTTCAATGTGATTAAGTGACTATTTCAGCATGAAGCAATTCTGTTGGACAAACTTCATTTACTTTGGTTGAATGAACTTAATTTAGGAGTGTATTTTTTATTTTTTTTCATTTTGTGAAATTTGTTGGGCCAGCATGATGAAGTTAAGTTGGATGGGACTCTTGGATATGAGTTGAATCAACCCTAATAAATTAAATTGACTCAACACAAGTACATTACGTTGAAACAAAAGAATTTATTAATGCTAAAATAGAGAAAAAGCTTTTTAATCACATGTAAATACATCTAAAAATATGTTCATTGAATAAGCTTATTTAAAGATCTGAAAAGTCAAACCACTGTGGAAATGCATTAAACCTGCACTATTTATAGCAACCAGGAGGGGGCGAGTCCTCTGGTTTTAGTAAGAAATAGAAGTATGTGACAAAATGACCTGATTTCTAACTTGATTTGTTACTTCAGTAAACATTTTCTTAATTAGATTATTGTCTCAATTTGTAGTTTCAGGACTTTTTAGAGCATTTAGAGTAAAATAGACCATAAAGTAGAGTATATTTATGGGCGGGCTTTAGTGGGATTTTATTTATTTTTTAATCTGTAGCATCAGAAACTTTTTCAGAATGTCCCTTAAAAACACAAGATTTATAACTTGTGATATTTGCGTGGCACTGATAGGTTTAATCAACAATGCGTGAACGTGTTTGAAGAGGGCTTCAAAGTAACAGACTTTCTTTTATATGTAAACTCCAGCAGATGTGGTTTTTTTTTTTCTGTCAAATGGAGTTCCACACCCAAGTCTTACCATGCATCGTCACCGCACTAATCTGGCACACTGATCTCTTCATTTAACACAAAGACAACAACACCGAAATGAACAGATGTCACCCTGCGAAGATGGAAAAACACAACTTTGATTGATTGTTTCATAGCGCCTGCAGTGTGCCTCGGATCAAAATCAGGCAGAAAAGCACAAACAGGCAAGACGCTGAATGTTCTGGTTTTCAGGCTTGTGTGGCGAAGAACACCAACTAATCAGATTTCTTACAAACACTGACATGAATCCTGTTAAGCCGGCCGCGTTGTTGTCATGTTAGTTTTCCACCAAAATGCCACATCAGTCACATTATTCAGCGGCGGTTTGCGAAGTGTCCGACGTGAGCTCGGTTCTGATCTGTGCAGCGGCCCATGTATGTCCATCAGCGGCCTTGTTAGTGTCCTTGAACAAGACACTCAGACCCTTCACATGTGCTCATTAGATGTTCTGGAAGAGGTTGTCAGTTTAATGAATAAAAAGGAAAAAACGTCTCACCTCAAATTAAATGTGGCGTGATGCTCGGAATGGAGATTAGCCGCTCCCGAAATCAACAGCGGAGCACGGTGACGCATACAAATGTTTAAAAGTAAATAATAACAGACAAAAACAGCAGCCACTGGAGGAAGTTGCAGCAGACGTTTGTTTTTAATTTGGTATCTCTTTGTTTCGCAGCCTCTGGACTTTGAGAGGAAGCGTCAGTACAGCCTCCGTGTCCAGGTGGAGAACTCCCACATCAACCCTCGTTTCTACTCCATGGGGCCCTTCAGGGACGAGGCCACCATCAAGATCGTGGTGGAGGACGTGGACGAGCCGCCGGAGTTCGAGCGAGCCAGCTACGTCATGGAGGTGAAGGAGGATGCCGCCAAGAACACCGTCATCGGATCCGTCAGCGCCTCGGACCCAGATGACAAAAACAGCCTCGTCAGGTATGAAACTGCACCACAGCTTTAAAAAAAACGCTTCTCAAATCATCAGGTTCCTTCTGCTCCACCATTTCTGATTGGTTTATCATAAACTGTGTATTTTTAAGATGGTATCTGTGGAATTTTAGCTTCATAGAGTAAATTTGAGGCTTTCAGCGACGATATCTCAGGAACTATTAGAGATAAAAAAAAAATTTAAAAAAAACCCTGACATTTCCACCATTGTTCTAATCGTCATTGATCCAGAGTCTGTAATACTGGACAAGTAGATTGAATAGTCTCATTAAAAAAAGAAAGAAAAATCATGAAAAGTTGCATATATGAGCACAGATTCCCCAAAAATTGTTACACCTGTGATACTGTCTGAACCATATGTAGTTGTAAGTGACGATCATACAAAGAAAACCCATGAAACACTTTTAAATATTAAATATTTGATTACATAAATGGGAAAAAATAGTTTTTGTTAAGCTTTCGTACTGTTTGAGCAAGTATGACAAGATGTACCATGGAAACAACCCAAGTAAACCACAGTTGTGCAGTTTGAAAGTGTTTCGCCAAACATACGCGACCATGTACTAACATAACTGCACAAGGGTTTTCTAATCATCAGTGAGCCTTTCAACACGATTAGCTAACACAATGTAGCATTAGAACACAGGAGTGATGGTTGATGGAAATGTTCCTCTGTACCTCTATGGAGATATTCCATTAAAAATCAGCTGTTTCCAGCTAGAATAGTCATTTAGCACATTAACAATGTCTACACTGGATATATGAATGATTTAATGTTACCTTCATTGAAAAAAAATGCTTTTCTTCCAAAAATAAGGACTTTCCTCAGTGACCCCAAACTTTTGAACAGTAGTGTAAATGGGGGAAAAAGTTATTGTTAAACTTTCATACTGTTTGAGCGAGTACAAGTTGTTCACGAAAACAATCCAAGTAAACCAGAGTTCTGCAGTTTGAAAGTGTTTCTCCAAATATAACTAAGAAAATAGTGCTTTAAACGTTGACATATTTTTCATTTTTGGACTTTTTTTGTTGGAAATTGTTCTAAAAATGTGGTAATTTGGGATGGAATAACCCAGGTAACCTTTTTGCACAATGTGCTGCATCATTTCAAGTTCAGTTTCATTTTTATTCATCTCAGTGCAGCACAAAAAACAGTAAAAAAAAAGACAGAACGCGATTCCCCACTCAAGCTCCAATCAATAGTTCCTTTTCCGGAGCTTTCAGCCACATCTGGAAATGCTCTTCTCTCTGGAGCTTTGAGTCGTCACAAATAGATCTTAAAAGTGCAGATAAACATCATGTTGAAGGAATTGTTGCTGAATTAAACGTCATTGTAAAAAACACTAATAGAAATAATCTGCTGTAATAAAAAATACATACAAAAAACAGACTGTGAAGCTAAATATGTGCTTTTAGTTAACACATAAGACTGTAAACAACTTGTCTTTTACACATTTCAGCTCTGACACTGTGTATAATTTCCATTTTTACCGTTTTCAACTTAATTCTGCTTTGGATTTTTGTACGTATTTTTCTCATTACTACGGGCAGCCATTAACTTCCGTTAATGTTCCCATGGAAGGAAATTAAATCAGCCTGTACAAAGTAAAACGATTAATGCAACCTTAATGGCAACTGGAGCCAGAATGACAAATCATGCTTCGTCTTTTTATTGTTTTTTGGACTGTACTGAAAGGAGACTTACACTTAATGGTAAGAAGGGATTACTTTAATGGGGAAAAACTTTAATGCACAGAGAAACATTTTTAAAGGTTAAACCAATGAATGGAAGAAACTTTAAATTATTATACGTTAACTAGTGATAGATTTTGATTCATTTGGCTGTTTTTATGATGTATTAATCAACCACTTGGACTAAAAATGTCAGAAATATAATCATATTTTCCTAAATCTAAAGCTGAATTTATTAAAAACTGCTTATTTTTGTCGAGCTTAAACAGCAAAACATTTAATTTACATTAAGATAAAATAAGTTTTTGGCCTGAAAAATTACTGAATTAAATTAGTAATCTACCGTATTGGCCCGAATATAAGACGGTGTTTTTTGCATTGAAATAAGACTGAAAAAGTGGGGGTCGTCTTATATTCGGGGTCTAGACATTATACCCATTCACGACGCTATATGGCGCCAGATATCATTGAAGCGAATGCTGAACTTGACTCCCCAGGCCAAAGCGAACCCCTGTCACGAAGAATAAAATAAAAATAGCGGTAGCACGAAGAAGAAAAATAAAAAATAGCGGTAAGAAAGAAAAGAGAAGAAAATAATAGAAGAGATAACAGAAAATGGAGAAACGTAGCGACAATCTGGAGAAAAGTGGGTCGAAGATCGGCCAGGTTAACCGGCAGCTGAGGAGAAGTTATGATGTAAACTTCAAGATGATGGTTATAAATGAGGCAGAGTCTTCAAACAATTGCAAAGCGGCTGTGAAATATGGTGTCACAGAGTGTAATGTACGGAGATGGAGAGCTCAAAAAGATCACCTAAAAAATGCTCACAGTCAGAGAAAAGCTTTCCGTGGTCCTCAGAGCGGCCGCTTCCAAGAACTTGACAGGAGGGTGTGCGCGTACGTGGACGAGAAACGAAAGGACGGGATGCCCATCAGCAGAGCTGTCATTCAGCTCAAGGCCGTGGAAATAGCCAAAGAGCTAAACATACCCACCGCTGACTTCAAAGCAAGCCTCGGCTGGTGTAAAAGAATGATGCGGCGTAACGGACTAACGCTGCGACGCAGAACAAGTCTAGCCCAGCACCTGCCCTCTGACTTTGGAGAGAAGCTGTTGTCTTTTCAGCGCTATGTCATCAACTTAAGGAAAAAGCACTCTTACCCACTGGATCAGATTGGCAATGCTGATCAGACACCTGTGTTTTTTGACATGCCAACACCTGTCACTGTACACAAGAAAGGTGAGAAATCAGTTATTATAAAATCCACTGGAAATGAGAAGAGCCGCGTTACCGTCATGTTAGCCTGCCTCGCAGACGGAACCAAACTCCCTCCGTATGTGGTTTTAAAACGTAAGACAGTACCTAAGGAGGCGATGCCAGCTGGCATTATTGTACGTGCCCAGGAAAAGGGCTGGATGGAGACCGAGCTTGTAGTGGACTGGCTCAAGGTTGTGTGGGGCAGACGGCGTGGGGGACTCAGAAAAAAGAGGAACATGCTGATTTTGGATGCATTTCGTGGACACTTGTCTGATCCAGTCAAAAAACAAGTGAAGGCGATGAACGGCGACTTAGTGATCATTCCGGGGGGAATGACAAGTCAGCTGCAGGTGTTGGATGTTGTGGTCAACAAACCATTCAAAGACAATCTGCGAAAGAAATACACAGAGTGGCTCCTGTCTGGTGATCACGCACTCACACCGACGGGAAAGATTCAGAAGCCTTCGGTACGTTTGCTCTGTGAGTGGATCCTCCACGCATGGGATGCAGTTTCCCCAAAGAGCATCATCCACGGGTTTAAAAAATGTTGTATATCAAATGCCCTGGACGGCAGTGAGGATGACGTGCTATGGGAGGAACCAGCGGAGCCAGAGGATGGGAGTGAGGACAGTGACACTGATCACAGCGAGGCAGAGGATGTTTGTGAGGAGTAATGTTCTGTCATGACAAATCTCAGCTACTCTCAAGTTTAACCAGTTTGCATTATTTTATTGCAATGTTTTTCCTTATTCAGATTTGTTTCAAGACTACAGTTACAGTTAGACTTCACTTTGATGGTTAATGCAGTTATTGCAATTTTGTTGTTTTATCACAATAGATTGGTTTATTTACATTTCAAAAACCAGAAGCCATTCATTTACGAATGTGATTGCACTTTAGTTTACATATTTAAATGTTCAGATATTAAGATTTGAATGAGGCAAAATAACATGCTTTTTCTCTCAAATATATTGTTATAATCATTTGTTTCAGATGTACTGTAATTATTTTCTGTATAAAAATTAATTTGGTGTTCAAAAAGTCTTTTTTCAAACTTGAGTCTTGAAAAAGGGGGTCGTCTTATAATCAGGGCCGTCTTATATTCGGGCCAATACGGTAATTGTTTCAACTACATCATCAAATATAGTCACTGAAATCCTAAAAATGAGAACCGAAAACCAACTTTTTTTAAACTATATTCAGCCCAGTTGATGCTCAGGATTCATTCCGCAGACGATCTTCCAACATTAAACAGTTGTCACACAATTACAGATGTTCAAATTTGTTTTTTTCAGAGCTTCCACAACATTTGAGGACTTTTTTTTTTTTTTTTTTTTTAACACGAAGCTTGATGTATAGACCATTTGTACTCCAAACAACTGAATTTGGAGCTAATAAACATGGAAAAACACTCATTTTTTTACCAAAATACTGCAAGAAAGTAGAGTTTATTCAGGGATTAGTGGAGCTGTGATTACCAGAAAGCAGCATATGGCTCCGTTGGCAGAAAACTGACTCTTGAGTTTGCATTTTGAGGAGGCCAGATACAATTCCAGTTTATTACACTGAGTTTAACAGAAGCATTATCTTTGAGTGATCAGTCATCACGGTTGTTGTTCTCTGCGTCCTCGGCTACACTTCATCACAGCAGGTTCAAGTATAAATCGCTGCCGAAACAATGCAGATAAAAGCCACACGAACCTGAGATCTAACGAGGACGATGTTCTCCGGTAACCTTGAATGTTTTCACGTTCAGAGGAGCATCAGTGATGAGTTTCCATCACAGCAGTTCTGAATGACACTCGCTAATATCTAGTAAGAAACAGGCCATTATGCTGCTGCTGCTGATCCTTTGTGTTCTTTCGTCTGTTCTCCACGTCATACGTGTTCCCGTATGCAGACATGTTCGCCCAGCTAATAAAGACTCGGCGGCTTCCGGATGCCAGGCAGCCTGCAGGCCTCCTCCTCTGCAGCGCGGCTTTAAATGCCACAGGGTAGCTCCCCTCCTTGATGATGAGCGATAAAAGAGAATGATATCATATTTGACACCTGCAATAAAGTGCTGGAACTTCAACCTTGAGAGCCAACTCCCTTAGTGCGTCGTAAAAATGAAAAAGTCGGAGACGGAGTCGAGCTGCAGCCTCACAACCGGCTGCCGTTACTCCCGTTTATTAGAATGCCTGCATAATTTCCATTAACGAAGTGGCGTGAGTGAAGTTTTGGCACGTTTTTAGCAGCGTTTCATACACCAAACAGAACACTCTGTCTCTGCAGAGGCCTCGGCGTTTTAAAGCTGTTTATATTTTCAGCGAGGAAAGATGGAGTCATGAACCTCCCGATAAATTATTAGTTAAATAATTCATTTAATGGGAGCTGCTGCTATTGAAATAAGTTTTGTAATATTCTTATATAAAAAGTTCACACAGCAACTTTTACCTTCAGGAACTTGCAGACGTGTCCAACACTGTTTCCTTATTGTAGAATGGAGGCTGAAGCTCCGGGAAAAAAGCCCAGAATTTAGAATACTTTATCACACAGCAGGTAAAAGTCAGTACAGTTCTAATGTTGTAGGTTAATGGACATGTTATCTTGAAAAACACCCCACAAAATTTCCACCAGAGACTGTGAAATCCTAAAAAAAATCTATGGATTTTCAAGTTTCCGACAGTCCTTGAACACATCGAGTGTGACATGCAGTTATTTCAGAAAAAATAACCAAAGCTAAGCTTAAAATCGCAATATTACATTAATATAGCTTTATTCAGCATATCTTATTTGATAATTCAACAAAAATAAACCTGATCCTGTAAAAAAAAAATAAATAAATAAAATTGACAAAATTTAATTTCTTTATTTACTTAAAAACCTGGAATTGATGTGTACGGTGTACAGGTACTTACAGGTGTCATTGATACTCACAAAAATGGTTTCACTGCAAACTATAGATATATTACATCTAAACGATTGGTCTAGAACATTTTATTTAATTCATTTTTTATTATATACAATATTTTTAAGTGCTCACGAGTTTTATTAAAAAAAACTGCACAACTGTAGATGTTTTACTTCTAGATGAAGGTCATTTTTCACAAGTATCTGACAACTTTAGGTCTAATTACCAATAAATATGTCAAAAGAACCGCCAAAATAATCAAAATTAATTGTTAGTTGCAGCCCTGATGTATAATACTTAAAAGTTCATCTCCAGTCATTAACTTAACACCTAAAAATTCATCTTTGTTTCAGTTTTTCTCCATGAAAATAATCCCTTTCTTAGTCTAAAATGGCCTACATGTAACTTATTTCTCTCTGAACCCCAGTAGTTTGTTGGCATTTTGTGGTCTTGTCAGGTTTTTCCTCAACGTGGGTTCATTTTTCACTGCAATATAAAGTCCTGTACCTCTATGGAAAGAGAACAACCATGACTAGACGTAGATAGAACTCTTTTTGATCATTTAAACAGATAAAAACTCATCTCTATGCAAGTTGTTTTTACTCTTAGCCTAAAATAAACCTTAAATCTACACTCAGCTAAGGTCAGACTTTGGCTCTCCTACTAGACTCTCATTGACCCTTTTGTCCTGGAATACCGTCTCCTGGAAGCACCGCGGCGATCCGTCCAGTCATGTAGCTGGTCTCGCTGATCACTAACATTTCTGTAACCCTCCGTGTCCTTCTGCTCGGCCTCCCGTCCGACCAGCTGCCTGCCTGCTGAGAGCAGCACTTCGGATGCCCGGTCAGGACGACGAGCGCCGTTATCTCCCCGTTATTAATCAGAGGAAGGGGTTAGAGCTCGGCCGGCTGAATTATTGGGAATATTAGAAAAGCAATTAGTACAGCCGACGCAGATTTAACGAGGTTAGAGTTACCGCGGAGTAATGTTCCCTGTAATTTTTCCTGAGTCTGAGCAAAGACACAAACTCCCTGAGCGTCCCTTGGACCACTGTGAGCAACATCAGACGTGTGCACTGTGGTCACACCAGCATCACATCCATTCAAGTTACATGGTTCATTAAAAGAATCAAATTACAGCATTTACATTTCTGTTAAAACACTTTGTCAACAGGAGCCAGTTGAAGGCTGCAGTGATTTTAGTGACACTACAATGTATAAGAGTGAAGTTATTGAATATTTGTCTCTCTTTACTGTTGCAGCGTTTTGCAAATTGCAGACGGACCCTGTTCACTCCATAGACACCAATGTTATTCTGTAGCTTGAAAGACAGCTACTTTTGATAAGACTGGGCTTGTAGCACATTGTCTGCCTTGCAACAATGGGAAAGAGGCACCGTTTATGTTTTGACAACCTATATCTAATGAGTTATTGATGCTGGAAGTCTGAATCTGTGAATATCTTTCCAACTTTACTGAACTTGAGGCCACTACCACCTAAGGAGTGATATATTTAATTTTGAAAAAAGCATTTAGCCATACTTAAAGCTTTACGTGCTTTATTAACACGGAACTAAAAATTTTGTATTGTTTTATTATCACAGGTTCTGTCTGAAAAGAGGTGGCATCATTTTAAACAGTGAAATCAAACCAATAAAATGTAATGACCAACCAGTGAGCAATACTGGATTCTGTACAAACATAAACAACTTTTTTTAAAATCTAAATCTTAACACAGTTAATGTATTAACTTATTTTTGTGTGTATGTATGTATTTATTGATTTATTTAGTACTGTTAACACATCAGAGTTCTGAGTGATTTTTTCTTAAGATAGACAAAGGCCATTTATTGATTACATATAGGCTGTTAAATGTTTATTAAAAACTAAAAAGCATTTTTAAAAAAAGCTAGTTAGGCATTTATTGAGTCACTAAAATACTGTAGAGTACAGACCACATCAGCATGATTATAAGCATCCTCTGGTAAATGAACAACCAGATACTGATGTCTCTCACCATATGGACTTCAGGAGATGACTGGGGGATGATAAACTGTGACCTACTGGTTGGGTTCTCTCTGTTCTCATGTTTCTTACATGTTTGTCCCCTGACAGCCGGGTCCTAATGTTTTTTGAGCAACACACCATACTATGACGTTTTTACAATGATGGTTCTACAATGGAACCAGTTTGACATGTTCAGGTGTTCTTTGTGTGAAAACTCAGAGATTTCAGGTATCAGAAGGTGGTTTTCAACTTTCTTTGTTAACTTTCTGCTTCAACTTTAAACTAAATTTCCTTGACTAAGCCAGCCCTCTGGACTTCCAGTAAGCTGTGTTCCTATTGGCTGTCCAGGTGGCTGCTTGGTGTTATCAGGAACACCTGAGCAGCTTGGTGTTATCAGGAACACCTGAGCAGCTCAGTGTCTTCCTGCTTTATTTAGCTGCAGACAAACATTTCCTCTGCTTCTCTTCACCAGTGAACTGGGTTTGGTTCCATTGCTTTAGTTTGTTCTTTAGGTGTTGGCTTGCAGCTTCCAGCAGTAAAATCGTCTTTAATGTGTTTCTTGGTGTGTTTTAGGGCTTTGTACTGGATAGTTGTCTTGGTAAATGTGGTTCTTTAGCCACAGTTAGCACATGGTGCTAATGTGTGCAGTGATTAGTGGATTTGGTACAGCTGAGTTGTGTCTTTATCTTGGCTGCAGTGAGTCTTCAGAGGTTTTTGGTCAGACACATTCTGTATTCTTGTTTGTTGGTTGTCCAGAAGGTAAGAGTTCCTGTCCTGATTCTCTGTTCTCAGAGGTTCTCTGGTAGGCTGCAGGACACTTTAGCGTTTGGGTTGTGCTAGTTTGGTTTTTGTATGGTTTCATTTGGACGACTATCTTGAGGCCCCTCCATGTGGTTTAGTGAGGTTTTCTGGAACAGTTCTACAAAGCAACCTGCAGCAGAAGAGATTTTGAGAGTTTTTAGGAAGTTCTGGAGACCAGACTTTAGAGCAGCAGAAACATTTGTCAGCAGTTTGAGCAGGAGAAGGTGAGCTTCAGAGTAGAAATGAGGAGAAGGAAACCTTCTTGACCCGTGTGGTGAGGTCCTGTACCAAGAGTTTGAGCAGGTTGTGAAGAGTCTGTAGCTCTTTGGTCTGAAAGCACAAGAAGAGTTGACTCATTAAAGGAGAAAACAGGAGATATTGTTGGTTCTTCTGTCATTCTGCAGTTTTCAGTTTCTTTAGACTGAATATCAAGTTTATATTTTAAATGATTTACCATGTGAGCCCAAAAATACTTCAATAAACTCCTTCCATCCCCTGGACACAACGCATTTTATTACCATGTTAAATCTTTTTTTTTTTTTTTTTTTTTTTTTTTTTTTTTTTTTTTATGTTTTTGAGTTTTAGTCATAGTTTTAATCATAGTTTTTTCTCTTTGCTTGTTTAGTTTTGTCATCTGTGTGAAAGGTGCTAAACAAATAAAGTTGAATTGATCAAGTGAATAATTGACTAACTCATGATTGTGACAACAGAAATATTTTCATTGTGATTTAAGGGTTTGTTTAATTTTTAAGGTTTGGGTTAAAATCTTGAAAGAAAAAAGATTAAAGAAATAAACTGCATTTAAAAAAAAGCAATTAAAGGAAAAAAGCATTTAATACAATAAAACTTTTTAAAAGAAAATTAAACATTAAATACTATTAAATTATATTAAACAGACAAAATATGTAATTAGATAATTAAACAGAAGATACAAAACATGTAATTATGAAAATAAACAAAAAAAATTTAAACAAAAATATTAAACATTAAAGATGAAATATTTTAGATAATTAAACATTTAAAAAAATACAAAACATTTAATTAGATTATTAAACATTTAAAAAGACAAAACATTTAATTAAAACATTTTGTTTAATTAGAAAATTAAATGTTAAAGACAATAAAACTTTAAATAGGAATTAAACAGAAAATACAATGAAGCATTTGAAAAGAAAATTAAACATTAAAAGGTGGTAAAACATTTAAAAAGAAAAACCTTAAAGATTTAATCGAAAAATTAAACATTGGGAAAGAAAAGGAAAATTTTTCAAACAAGCCGATAAAACATTTGAAAAAACAACAATTAAACATTAAAAAGACAAAACATTTGGAAATCAAATCAGACATTAGAAAAGAATAAAAGGTGAGAAAAGAGCAAAACTAAACATTTAAGAAGAATCAGACTAAGGACAAAACATTTGAAAAGACACCAGTTAGACTTTAGAAGATCAAATTAAACAAAAGAGACAATAAAACGACGAAAAAAGAGCATAAACAGATCAAGGTCTTAAAGCGTTTTCTAGTCTGAAATGAGAACAAATTGTTTCTTCAAACATTTCTTCTTTCTATGTTCTTGTTTTGATTGTGGACAGATTTACTAGGAACTCATTTCAGAAAAACTGCTTTTCAGATAAAGTCTACTAGTAGTTGAAGGCATCGATCAAACTAATGTTACCTTCTGATCTCCACAAACTTTACTGTTCAGTGAAGAGAATCAAAGTTTGTTGAGGATTTCTAAAAAACCCACAGGTGAAGGTCTGAGAAGAACTCAGATGGATGGTCTAAATGTGAAATCAAGACTCATGGTCACAAGTTTTAAGGCTTCTGTTAACCAGAAAGTTCAAACTAACAGAGAAGTACTGAGAAACTTTTAAAATTTCAGTCCTCAGACTGTCTAAAGGTTCAAACTAACAGAGAACTACTCAGGAACTTAGAAGATATCAGTCCTTGGACTGTCTGAAAGTTCAATCTAACAGAGATCTACTGTGGGACTTAGAAAATTTCAGTCCTCAGACTGTCTGAAGGTTCAAACTAACAGAGAACTACTCAGGAACTTAGAAGATATCAGTCCTTGGACTGTCTGAAAGTTCAATCTAACAGAGAACTACTGTGGGACTTAGAAAATTTCAGCCCTCAGACTGTGTGAAAGCTCAGGTCCTGAGGACTCGGGAGGTGTGGAGGCTTTGGAAAGTCTTGGAATTGAGGGTTCCACCCTCCAGCACAAAGCCCGAAGTCCAACCTCCTGAGAAAAACGGTCAAGTCGAGACTCGAGTTAAAAAAAAACTCGAAAACGCCAAAAAATAGATGATAAATGCGCAAAAAAAAGAAGAATTAGTATCTGAGCGAGTAGCTCAGGGGGATAAGAAGAGGACTACCAAGCGGTAGGTCGCAGGTTCGAGACCCGCCACCGGCCTTTTTCTTTCTTTGTCTTTGTCAGGATTTTGAGAAAATTTAAGAAGTGTCTGGTCTTGAACCAGCGACCTGCAGCTCCATAGGCAAATCCTTAACTCACTGAGCTACAGATCAGATACAAAGAAATAAATTCGTCGTCCCTTTGGCATCGTAGTTCCTCAAGTGACCACATGGGCGGAGCCAAGGCGGAGTCTGGGTGGAGTCAGGGCGGAGAGTAGGTGGGGAGGTGGGTGGCGGCCTCCCCCCTCTACTCCCCCACCTCCCCACACCACCCACCACACCTTCCCCCGCCCCACGAGTTCTTCGAGTCTCGACGAGTTCTTCGAGTTTCCACGGGTTTTCCCGAGTTTCTGGAGTTTCCACCAGGTCGGAGGCAGAACAAGTTGTCATGAAGAGGTGTTGAAGTCGGCCAGGATGGACTGACTTTTTACAGCGACTAGAAGGAAGACCACTAGAAGAGCAGGTCTTTAACCACCATCCATAAAATCCATGGAGTCACTCCAGAGAAATGAAGGGAGGTCAACTTTTATCAACCTCCATCCAGATGTTCAACTTCATATCTTTACTTGGACATTTTTAGCACCACAAACCTTTAGTATCACACTTTATTATCATTTATTAGGACTTTAACGGAATCCACCAGCAGATTTACTTTTTGTTGACAAACTTTATTCTTGTCGTCGTGGGACTGCAGTATTTAAAACTGTTCCTTCTATTTTACCTCATGTTTATTAGTTTTAGTGGAGAAACTTATTTTAATTGTCCATTAGTCTCTTAAAAACCAAATAATAAATTGGATTAGTCAAGAGCTTTACATTTCTTAGTCATATTTCAAATAGGACAAAAAATGTATAAAAATAAAGCGGCTTGAGACAATTTGACCTGTAATTGGCGTTATATAAATAAAATTGAATTAAAATTCTATGTATCTTGTAATGTTGGAGTAATTCAGCCATATATGTTGGAAAACACATTTTCTTTGTCCATTAATCTGTTGATTAATTTCTTGTTTTGGTTTATAAAATGTCAAACCCAAATATATTCAGTTTACTGTCATAAAAACCAAAAAGATTTACATTCATGATGCAGGAATCAGGCAGTTTATCACCTTTTATCTTAGCTTAGTCAGAAAGATAGTTGATAATGTGTGAATTGTTGCAGCTTGTGAGCCGTAAAAGGTTTTAATCTTTGCGGCCGAGTGTCAAAAAACATTTAGAAACCAACATCAACAAAACACGCAACAAAAAGAAATCCAACTTTTGCATGACAACGTCTAATCAAAGGACATTTATTTCCAACGTAAATGTGTGATATTCATCCTCTGGAGCTTTCTCTTCACATCATCTTCCACCTGGACTGGTTTGGTCGGGAGCATGTGCAACAAACATTTGAAAAACTGCACTTTAACATCAATAAATGACACTGAAGTTTAATCTCTACATAAATGAGACTGAGTCTGGATATGCTGCTCTGTCATTAACTCCTAAGTTTAGGTAAAGTTCAAACAAAAGAGGACAGTTCAGATCAGACTTGAGAATGAGCTTATTCTGAACAAACATCTCAGACTTTCTGAGCTTCAGCACCTCTAACAAGATATTTTAACAACATGCAACTCAAGAGATCCTGAAGTTGGAGAGAGTTAGCTTTAGCTGAGCCAAAGAACATGTGGGACGCTAACCTAGCAAACATTTCAGACTTTTCTCTGTGAATTCTGAGAAATAATTTCCTATTTAATGACAGAGCTACACATCTTAACTCAGTCTCATTAAAACACACTCTAATTCAGTATCATCCATCCATATTAAAGTGCAGTTACCCAAAATGTTTGTTGCATGAGCTCCAACAAAACCTGTCCAGGTAGAAGGTCACTTTGACAAACAGGAAGTGGACGATTCCAAGCAGGTTTATAGAAGGGGGAACCGGACTGTACTAAGTGTGGTCCAGTATAGAGGGGTGTTTTGTGGGTCTTTAAGGCTGATAATGATTATTAGTGAGACATTTGGAGTAGATACTCATTTGCAGTAAATGAAAGTATTTAAAATCTTGGAGTTAAACTTAGAAGAGAAGAACACAAACTCTAAGAGAAAACTTTGTTGATATGTTTTTGTTTTGTTTACAGATGTTAAGTTAAAGGAGTTTTATTCGTGACGTATAACCAATCAAATCACTCCAGAAGACAGAGCGACTACAAGTAGATAAAGGTTCAGAGCCAAAGTAGCGCCATTTTTAAATGTATTTATTACCATAAATCAGTAAAAAATGAAATACTGCTAATCAGTAAATCAATCAGCCCACAATTACTACAATTCTACAATGTATGTCTCTTTCCTTTGACTTGTTATTTGTAGAATATATGATGTATATGATGGCGTTTTTTTCATACCAAAGGCTATGCTATGACGTTTTTTCCACATTTTGGACGACATACTAAACTATGACGTTTTTTCTCATATTTTGGACGACATTCTAAACTATGATGATTTTGAGACATTTTGGATGACATACTAAACTATGACGTTTCAGTCCAATTTTAGACATCTTCAGGAGAGGATGTCCCCTTATCTGTCATCATTCATCTCTAAAATATTCTTTAAGAACATTCACATAAAGATCAGTGAAGTTTTACTGGTATACATACGTGGACAAAATTGTTGGTACCCCTCGGTTAATGAAAGAAAAACCCACAATGGTCACAGAAATAATTTTAATCTGACAAAAGTAATAATAAAAATTCTATGAAAATTAACCAATGAAAATCAGACATTGCTTTTGAACAGTGGTTCAACAGAATTATTTTAAAAAATAAACTCATGAAACAGGCCTGGACAAAAATGATGGTAATATTAATGGTAATATTAATATTAATATTTTATTGCACAACCTTTCGAGGCAATCACTGCAATCAAACCATTTCTGTATGTGTAAGAAAAGAAAAGAAAAAAGACAAAAACTAATATTTTCAGCTGAACTAAAGACAGATAGTGATTTTTCTGCTCACATGTTGTGTTGTTGTAAACTTACCCTTTCAAATAAATATCCTCCTAACCCCCTGAAAACCAGCGTTTGTCCTGTTTTTGTGTTGCTCCTCGGCGACCCTAGACAGTCGGGTCCTAATGTTTTTTGAGCAACACACCATACTATGATGTTTTTACAATGATGGTTCTACTATGGAACCAGTTTGACATATTCAGGCTTTCTTTGTGTGAAAACTCAGAGATTTCAGGTATCAGAAGGTGGTTTTCAACTTTCTTTGTTAACTTTCTGCTTCAACTTTAAACTAAGTTTACTTCACTTACCCAGCCCTCTGGACTCCCAGTAAGCTGTGTTCCTATTGGCTGTCCAGGTGGCTGCTTGGTGTTATCAGGAACACCTGAGCAGCTCAGTGTCTTCCTGCTTTATTTAGCTGCAGACAAACATTTCCTCTGCTTCTCTTCACCACTGATCTGGGTTTGGCTCCGTTCCTTGAGTTTGTTCTTTAGGCATTGGCTTGCAGCTTCCAGCAGTAAAATCGTCTTTAATGTGTTTCTTGGTGTGTTTTAGGGCTTTGTACTGGATAGTTGTCTTGGTAAATGTGGTTCTTTAGCCACAGTTAGCACATGGTGCTAATGTGTGTAGTGATTAGTGGATTTGGTACAGCTGAGTTGTGTCTTTATCTTGGCTGCAGTGAGTCTTCAGAGGTTTTTGGTCAGACACATTCTGTATTCTTGTTTGTTGGTTGTCCAGAAGGTAAGAGTTCCTGTCCTGATTCTCTGTTCTCAGAGGTTCTCTGGTAGGCTGCAGGACACTTTAGCGTTTGGGTTTTGCTAGTTTGGTTTTTGTACGGTTTGGTACGATTTACCATGTGAGCCCAAAAATACTTCAATAAACTCCCTCCATCCCCTGGACACAAAAGATTTTATTACCGTGTTAAATCTTTTTTTTTTTTTTTGTTGTTGTTGTTGTTTTTTTATGTTTTTGAGTTTTAGTCATAGTTTTAATCATAGTTTTTTTCTCTTTGCTTGTTTAGTTTTGTCATCTGTGTGAAAGGTGCTAAACAAATAAAGTTGAATTGATAAAGTGAATAACTGACTAACTCATGATTGTGACAACAGAAGTATTTTCATTGTGATTTAAGGGTTTGTTTAATTTTTAAGGTTGGGGTTAAAATCTTGAAAGAAAAAAAGATTAAAGAAATAAACTACATTTAAAAAAAAGCAATTAAAGGAAAAAAGCATTTAATACAATAAAACTTTTTAAAAGAAAATTAAACATTAAATACTATTAAATTATATTAAACAGACAAAATATGTAATTAGATAATTAAACAGAAGATACAAAACATGTAATTATGAAAATAAACAAAAAAATTTAAACAAAAATATTAAACATTAAAGATGAAATATTTTAGATAATTAAACATTTAAAAAAATACAAAACATTTAATTAGATTATTAAACATTTAAAAAGACAAAACATTTAATTAAAACATTTTGTTTAATTAGAAAATTAAATGTTAAAGACAATAAAACTTTAAATAGGAATTAAACAGAAAATACAATGAAGCATTTGAAAAGAAAATTAAACATTAAAAGGTGGTAAAACATTTAAAAAGAAAAACCTTAAAGATTTAATCGAAAAATTAAACATTGGGAAAGAAAAGGAAAATTTTTCAAACAAGCCGATAAAACATTTGAAAAAACAACAATTAAACATTAAAAAGACAAAACATTTGGAAATCAAATCAGACATTAGAAAAGAATAAAAGGTGAGAAAAGAGCAAAACTAAACATTTAAGAAGAATCAGACTAAGGACAAAACATTTGAAAAGACACCAGTTAGACTTTAGAAGATCAAATTAAACAAAAGAGACAATAAAACGACGAAAAAGAGCATAAACAGATCAAGGTCTTAAAGCGTTTTCTAGTCTGAAATGAGAACAAATTGTTTCTTCAAACATTTCTTCTTTCTATGTTCTTGTTTTGATTGTGGACAGATTTACTAGGAACTCATTTCAGAAAACTGCTTTTCAGATAAAGTCTACTAGTAGTTGAAGGCATCGATCAAACTAATGTTACCTTCTGATCTCCACAAACTTTACTGTTCAGTGAAGAGAATCAAAGTTTGTTGGGGATTTCTAAAAAACCCACAGGTGAAGGTCTGAGAAGAACTCAGATGGATGGTCTAAATGTGAAATCAAGACTCATGGTCACAAGTTTTAAGGCTTCTGTTAACCAGAAAGTTCAAACTAACAGAGAAGTACTGAGAAACTTTTAAAATTTCAGTCCTCAGACTGTCTAAAGGTTCAAACTAACAGAGAACTACTCAGGAACTTAGAAGATATCAGTCCTTGGACTGTCTGAAAGTTCAATCTAACAGAGATCTACTGTGGGACTTAGAAAATTTCAGTCCTCAGACTGTCTGAAGGTTCAAACTAACAGAGAACTACTCAGGAACTTAGAAGATATCAGTCCTTGGACTGTCTGAAAGTTCAATCTAACAGAGAACTACTGTGGGACTTAGAAAATTTCAGCCCTCAGACTGTGTGAAAGCTCAGGTCCTGAGGACTCGGGAGGTGTGGAGGCTTTGGAAAGTCTTGGAATTGAGGGTTCCACCCTCCAGCACAAAGCCCGAAGTCCAACCTCCTGAGAAAAACGGTCAAGTCGAGACTCGAGTTAAAAAAAAAACTCGAAAACGCCAAAAAATAGATGATAAATGCGCAAAAAAAAGAAGAATTAGTATCTGAGCGAGTAGCTCAGGAGGATAAGAAGAGGACTACCAAGCGGTAGGTCGCAGGTTCGAGACCCGCCACCGGCCTTTTTCTTTCTTTGTCTTTGTCAGGATTTTGAGAAAATTTAAGAAGTGTCTGGTCTTGAACCAGCGACCTGCAGCTCCATAGGCAAATCCTTAACTCACTGAGCTACAGATCAGATACAAAGAAATAAATTCGTCGTCCCTTTGGCATCGTAGTTCCTCAAGTGACCACATGGGCGGAGCCAAGGCGGAGTCTGGGTGGAGTCAGGGCGGAGAGTAGGTGGGGAGGTGGGTGGCGGCCTCCCCCCTCTACTCCCCCACCTCCCCACACCACCCACCACACCTTCCCCCGCCCCACGAGTTCTTCGAGTCTCGACGAGTTCTTCGAGTCTCCACGGGTTTTCCCGAGTTTCTGGAGTTTCCACCAGGTCGGAGGCAGAAGAAGTTGTCATGAAGAGGTGTTGAAGTCGGTCAGGATGGACTGACTTTTTACAGCAACTAGAAGGAAGACCACTAGAAGAGCAGGTCTTTAACCACCATCCATAAAATCCATGGAGTCGCTCCAGAGAAATGAAGGGAGGTCAACTTTTATCAACCTCCATCCAGATGTTCAACTTCATATCTTTACTTGGACATTTTTAGCACCACAAACCTTTAGTATCACACTTTATTATCATTTATTAGGACTTTAACGGAATCCACCAGCAGATTTACTTTTTGTTGACAAACTTTATTCTTGTCATCATGGGACTGCAGTATTTAAAACTCTTCCTTCTATTTCACCTCATGTTTATTAGTTTTAGTGGAGAAACTTATTTTAATTGTCCATTAGTCTCTTAAAAACCAAATAATAAATTGGATTAGTCAAGAACTTTAAATTTCTTAGTCATATTTCAAATAGGACAAAAAATGTATAAAAATAAAGCGGCTTGAGACAATTTGACCTGTAATTGGCGTTATATAAATAAAATTGAATTAAAATTCTATGTATCTTGTAATGGAGTAATTCAGCCATATATGTTGGAAAACACATTTTCTTTGTCCATTAATCTGTTGATTCATTTCTTGTTTTGGTTTATAAAATGTCAAACCCAAATATATTCAGTTTACTGTCATAAAAACCAAAAAGATTTACGTTCATGATGCAGGAATCAGGCAGTTTATCACCTTTTATCTTAGCTTAGTCAGAAAGATAGTTGATAATGTGTGAATTGTTGCAGCTTGTGAGCCGTAAAAGGTTTTAATCTTTGCGGCCGAGTGTCAAAAAACATTTAGAAACCAACATCAACAAAGCACTCAACAAAAGGAAATCCAACTTTTGCATGACAATGTCTAATTAAAGGACGTTTATTTCCAACGTAAATGTGTGATATTCATCCTCTGGAGCTTTCTCTTCACATCATCTTCCACCTGGACTGGTTTGGTCGGGAGCATGTGCAACAAACATTTGAAAAACTGCACTTTAATGTCAATGAATGACACTAAAGTTTAATTTCTACATAAATGAGACTGAGTCTGGATATGCTGCTCTGTCATTAACTCCTAAGTTTAGGTAAAGTTCAAACAAAAGAGGACAGTTCAGATCAGACTTGAGAATGAGCTTATTCTGAACAAACATCTCAGACTTTCTGAGCTTCAGCACCTCTAGCAAGATATTTTAACAACAAGCAACTCAAGAGATCCTGAAGTTGGAGAGAGTTAGCTTTAGCTGAGCCAAAGAACATGTGGGACGCTAACCTAGCAAACATTTCAGACTTTTCTCTGTGAATTCTGAGAAATAATTTCCTATTTAATGACAGAGCTACACATCTTAACTCAGTCTCATTAAAACAGACTCTAATTCAGTGTCATCCATCCATATTAAAGTGCAGTTACCCAAAATGTTTGTTGCATGAGCTCCAACAAAACCTGTCCAGGTAGAAGGCCACTTTGACAAACAGGAAGTGGAAGATTCCAAGCAGATTTATAGAAGGGGGAACCGGACTGTACTAAGTGTGGTCCAGTATAGAGGGGTGTTTTGTGGGTTTTTAAGGCTGATAATGATTATTAGTGAGACATTTGGAGTAGATATTCATTTGCAGTAAATGAAAGTATTTAAAATCTTGGAGTTAAACTTAGAAGAACACAAACTCTAACAGGAAACTTTGTTGATACGTTTTTGTTTGGTTTACAGATGTTAAGTTAAAGGAGTTTTATTCATGACGTATAACCAATCAAATCACCTCAGAAGACAGAGCGACTACAAGTAGATAAAGGTTCAGAGCCAAAGTAGCGCCATTTTTAAATGTATTTATTCCCGTAAATCAGTAAAAAATAAAATACTGATAATCTGCAAATCAGTCAGCCCACAATTAGTACAATTCTACAATGTATGTCTCTTTGCTTTGACTTATTTGTAGAATATACGATGTATATGATGGCGTTTTTCATACCAAAGGCTATACTATGACGTTTTTTAAGAGACATACTCAAGATTTCATAATGAAAAAAAGAGCCAAAAACTATTCTTACCTATGAAAAGTCATTCCAAGTTTCCTTGTCTCAATCGTACGACGCAGTGTGTAATTGTATGCAGCACAGTGAGCCGGCATACTTGTTGTTTCCGTTTTCACGCCATCTACATCAACGGAATGCACTGAAACTTTGCCCCCACTAGCTTAGCCTCGCTGTAGCACGCAGCTCAAAGGGGCGTGGCCTATCTACTCATTCATATCTATGAGAACAACGGTGGCTGCACATAAGGACGCCTGACGTAGATTAGCTGCGTAAATACCATTATATACAGTCTATGGTAAATACATATGTGAATCGCATCATTGGCTGCAGCAGCCAGTCACTGATCACTCACTGACTCACACTGAAAAATAGCACAGAATGAATTGTTACGTGTTTATTTTATTTACAATTTAGGTTGGATTTTTTTTTTGTGCGCAGCGCAGATTTTGTGTGTGCGGAGACCGTGTCAGTCGTGCGCAATTGCGCACATGCGCAGCTTAGAGGGAACAGTGCCGCGGAGGAAGGGTTCGGATAAAGACACCGAAAGGGTTGATGCTGGAGGAGGCGGGGGAGGTGGCGAGGGGAGGGAGCGGTGATGCATTCAGAGACCCGGTTCATAGTCTCCCCTCGGGGGTCTCCTTCCTCTTACGCCGACCCTCCTGATGCCTGCTTCTCCATTAATCACACTGATGTATGGCAGGAGTCCTGGAAGCAGAGAAAAACAACACGACTGGATAACCTGTTGGCTCTAATGTGGGAAAAATCCTTCATCATCACCACAGGACGGACTGTTCTAGACGGCAAGCCTCAGGGATCCAGTCATTTAGTGTTTCTAGGGCGGATACTGATTATTGGCAATCAAGAAAACCCATAATAACCCATATTTACAACCAATATCCATTAAATGTCATATACACTGCCCATCCAAAAAAAAAAAGATGCACACTCTAATATTTAGTTGGACTGCCTTTAGCTTTGGCACTCATTCACTGTGGCATCGTTTTGATAAGCTTCTGCAATGTCAGAGCATTTATTTCTGTCCAGAGTCGCATTCATTCTGCCATTCTGCCAAAATCTTATATTGATGATGAGAGAGTCGGACCGCTGCACAAAGTCTTCTCCAGCACCTGATCCACTCACTCTCAATGTGAGCCCCATGAATCCTGGTATCATCATCTTGGAACATGTCCATGCTTCATTGATGTAAAGACCTGGTCATTCAGTATCTTCAGGTAGTCAGCTGACCTCATTCTTTGGGAACATAACGTTGCTGAACCTGACCAACCCCAGATCATAACTCTAATCTCCACAGGCTGGTAGGAACTAGCCATGATGAGGGCATCACTTCATCCACCTCTCTTCTTACCCTGATGCACCCATCACTTTGGAGCAGGGTAAATCTGGACTCATCACACCACATGACCTTCTTCCATTGCTCTTTTTGCTACCTACCAAAATTAAGCATTTTCTTTTTTTTTTTTTTTTAATTTCAATTTTGACTTGCTGATCAGTGGTTTTCTTAGAGCTACAGGTGGTTAGTCCCAATCCCTGGAGTTCCCTTGCCATTGTGTATGTGGAAATGCTCTTACTTTCACTACTGAACATAGCTGTGAGTTCTACTATTGATTTCCTACAATCATCTAAGAGTTTATTCCAACCACGTGTTCCTTGAAGATGATGGTTCTCCACTATCCTTCAGGTTTTAATAATGCGTTGGATGGTTCTTAACCTGATTTTAGTAGTTTCAGAAATCTCTGTAGTTGCTGTCTTTGCTTGATGCAGGCCAATAATTTGACCCTTCTGAGACAGATTAACATCTTTTCCATGACCACAGGATATGTCTTCCAACATGGTTGTTTAAGAAATGAGAAGCTCCTCACTGCATTCACTAGGGTTAAATAAGTGGTTGCAGCTGAAACACATTCATCACTGCAGTAATTATCCAATGGAAGGCTCTTGTCTATATGCTTAGTTAAATCCAGGTGGCGACTTTGTTTTTTTTTGACAGGCAGTGTAGTAACAGCATTTGACAGCAGGAAACCTTTATGTCATAACTAGACTTCTTCAGTAACAATGATTAATGTAACTGAATATGTTTAATAGAAGTAGAAGTGATGATGTCTCCTGCTCTTCTTGTATTTTCATAATCTTTCACCATTCTGCCACTAAAGCCCAGATCTTAATGTGTCATGGTTGCCATGAACTTAGCTGCTATGACATTAGCTAACATCCTAATTTGTGGCAATGGTTTATGCTTGTTTAGTTTTTCCAGGTCGTGTCTCTGCTAAAGATACATGTCCGTCAATTGAAGCAGATTGCTAAAGTTGATCTTACTTCAGGAAGATGTTACAGTGGTACGATTAGCATTAGCTGCAGGCTAGGAAGCACTGTAAAACTCATAGAGTTAGCCTAGCATCTTCTGCAAAGTAAGTTCTGGTTGTCAACAAGTAAATTATTCAAGCATATTCTGTGTAGAAATTAAATTTTATATATTTTATCAGTCATCATTTAATAACAAATAGGAATATTGATAACCCCCCAAAAAGATAAAAACTGGCCTGGTCCAGTTTATTAAAAATTTACAGTTTTAATGCAGTTGTTGTATCTCGCTGCCTGGATAATTTTTGTGCAAAAGTTTTTCCAATACTTAAGGTTTGATTTTGGAGTTCAGCAACTGTGTTTCCAACTCAGACTACTGGAAAAACTGACATTGTGACCTTTAATTTTTCTGCTAATAGGAAAATAAATGCTCAATAAATACAGTTTATGTCCAACTTAGCAAGTCCCTTGTAGAGCTGCAGCAACTATTCTATTAGTTGTCAGGGGTTAGCGTTGAATATTTTGTGGTTCCTTTTGTCTTTTATGACAGTAAACCGATTGTCTCTGGGTCGTGGACAAAACAAGACATTTCAGGACATGATCTTGGACATTTTTCTCAGTTTTCTGACTTTTTAGACTCAACTAATCAATTAGTCATCAACATTATCAACAGATTCATCGACAGTTAAAATAATTGTCAGTTGTTCTCACTTATATGATCATTTTTGCAATGATGGTCGTCATTAATAAAGTGGACGATAAAACTTGGCTGGACCATCATAGTTTTGCAACCACATCTTCCTTTTAAGGGTTTCTAAAGTGTTTCTTGCTCATTTTGTGCTCACTCTGTGTACCCAAGAACCCTAGAATTGGAGTTAATGATGTTTTATTAGACAGACTTCTCTTGTAGATTAATTACAGAAAATGAGAATCGAGTTTGGTTTTTGGATCAAGCAGGAAAAAGACTTGTTTCATTTTGTGTTTGAATGAATTTCTCTGACTTCACATCATCGATAATGACACGACATATAATGTAGCCTGTTATACCTAAAACTGTGTTTAGAATGACACCTCTGCAGTATTTCAGTTGCATCGAATGTTTCAAAGACATATGTGAAAACTCCGGCTTACAACCCTGAAAATATCCCTCTGCTCAGATAACACAAAGGCTAATTGAGGAAACGTTTTAGTGATTTCTGTAAACTGAGCTGTTTAGAAGCTGTAATTAACTCCTGCAGCTCATTTGCGCAGGTAAAAAAAAAACAATTTTGTTCTCTTAAGCAAAGTTGGCCTCTGTTTCTGCTGCACCGATGCTAAAATTAATCTTTTTCTTCACGTCCTTGAATAACAGAAGGCTGAGAGGTGTCCATCATGTTTGCTTAGGCTTGGGGAAGCACTCTAACTGTACTGAGTGTCAATTTAACCGACCTGATTCACACCTGAGAAGATCTGTAAATGTGACTGTGGCCTGTATCCGTTGCCTAGGGAACGCGTTTTCCGACACCAGTTGACACCGCCGATCTTTTTGTGTGTTGCAGGTACTCCATCGATCGACGCACGGACATGGACCGAGTGTTCAACATCCACGCCGGCAACGGGTCGGTGTTCATCCTCAGGGAGCTGGACAGGGAGGAGAACGCCTGGCATAACATCTCCGTCATCGCCACCGAGTTCAGTAAGTGCAGCCAGGCAGGAAGCAGACGTTGGCCGTTCGCACCTTTTCCTCCCGCTCTGTCAGAAAGAATTGGATTTCTGGAGTTGACACTAATCTCTGGTAGCTGCTGTTTGTTTCCCAACCCCTGAGCAGCACTTGTTCACTATAATTCTCCTCAGATTCTAGTCATTCTTTTCTAATTTGTTTTAATTCGATGACACCGTAAACTCGGATCTTCCTTCATCTTTACCAGCTGTCCATGCACATCTTTTCTTACAATTCCCAATGTCAGAAGACATATTAGTATTCACCCCTCTCAGAAGTTTTCCCTTTTTATTGCCTTCCAACATTCAATTCAATTTGGCTTTTATTGACAAGAGCGAACTCTTTCATGACAACAGGTTTCTGCAAAGTAATGTCAATAATTGAAATTTAAAATGTACAATAAGGGATTGCACAAGTTTTCACCACAGTAGATGCATGTTTGGCCGCAGTTGGATAGGTCTCAATCAGCCTTGCACACTGCAGTTTTACCCCATTCTCCTTTGCAAAACTGCTCATTTTGCCAGGTGGTACATCAGTCCTGAGCTCTTTTTAAGTCCAGCCACAAATTCACAGTTGGATTGAGGTCTGGATTCTGACTCCACCACTCCAGAACATTCACCTTGTTGCCTTTAAACCACTTTTGCGTAGCTTTGGCTGTTTGCTTCAAGTCATCGTCACGCTGGAAAACAAATCTTCACCAAAGTCGCAGTTCTCTTCAGACTGCATCAGGTTGTCCTCCAGGATTTCTCAATACTTTGCTACAAACACTTAATTTTTAAGGATGACCTGTTCCCAGCAGAACCGCCCATGCGCCACATTCCTTCTATTTCTTAATGATACATTTATTTGTACTAATTAATTGGCATTACCTTGTAGATCTGTTTTATGTTGACCATAATTTGATGCTGAAAAGCACTAAAAGGGGAAAACTTCAAGCACGGTGAATACTTGTAATAGGCACTGAATATAATATCTCCACCAAGTTGTATTTGTTTTGTCAGAAAAACTTCTCATGGAGATATTTCACATCAGTAACAGCAGCTCAGAGAAGAAAACACTTAGAAATGAAATAACTAAGTGTAGCATCCAGATATTAATGAGTTTGCTCGGAAACGAAGGGCCAAAGCTGCACACACGTACTTATTTGTGTAAACTCACTGTGGCCACCTTTTGTGTTTCCTAGACAACCCGCGGCAGATCAGCCGGGTGCCGGTATACATCAGAGTGCTGGACGTCAACGACAACGCTCCAACATTTGCCACCAATTATGAGACGTTTGTGTGTGAGAACGCGAAGGCTAATCAGGTTAGTTCTTACCAAACACTGGGCCGTCGTCATGGTTTCATCACCACTTCTTCGTCAGGATTATGCATCTGCTTCCACTTTAGTGTGTAATTAACAGGCCTTGGGGTTGATTTCTAAATATGTTCCATGTATTTTAAGCAATTCCATATAGCAAGTGTTTCTGGGGAGCAGAGTTTTACATGATTAAAAGTTTTAAGGACACTTTGTTCGTCCGAATAGACTGAAAGAGGTCGTTTCTCTCAAGTTAAAAACCCCCAAATGTTGCGACACATGAGGTATAAATGTCAGTTTCAGTCTCACTTGTAAACTCCCATATTTTGTGCTCATAATCAAGTCTCGAGCAAAAAAAAAAAAAAAAGTGTTTCGGGGCCCCAGCAGGGCAGCCCTTTTAACATTTAATCAGTGGGCCAGACGAGTAGCAAATTAGTTTTCACCTGTGAAAATTACAATTTGACACGTTGAAATGTTAATTTATATCTATATATAGAGATATGTAGAAAAGTGTAATTATAGATACCACTAAATCCTTCATCATTAGTAATACTGATTATAACAGATATGTTTAATTGAATTTCGGCACTTTGAAAAGGAGTTACAGCTGGTGGAACGGTAACTTCCCATTTCAGATACCAATAATTGCTGGTCGGACACATCAACAAACCCTTTCGGTTACAATGATAATCACAATAACCTAATTTATGAAGCAGTTTTAAAAACAAGAGCAAATATAACAAGACAAAGCCAGACAATGAAGCTAAAATGAATGAAAAGAGAATAATGAAACCAATAAAACCTTTAGAAGCAGTAAAAACACAATTATATCACCCTAATTAGCTTATTAATCTCAGATATGTATCACTGAGGATATCTACAATATTTTGACTGGTAGAAATTCCATTTTAATATCTCAAATTCAAATTGGCCAGCTCTAAAAGGAATTGTAGAACTCTTATGTAATTTTTATTCACTTTACTCTAGATATCTGTAATGAAATATTTAATAGCTACAATCCCAAGCAGACATACTGGTAATTGAATTTTGACTAATTTTAATAGAATTTCAGAATCCTATCATATGAAATCTGTAATAAAGAACATTCTAAGATATGTGCAGTAAACATTGACACCAGCAAGATTGAATGATTGACATGTTTAGATTTACTCCCAAGAACTAATGTAGATTAAAGTATATTCATGACACTGGACTTTGATTAAGGCAGGGACAGAACTACTAAGATAACTTTCATGCAGTTTAGTAAAAAGCCAGCAGTGCTACAGTAAACAAATACTGTGTTTCAGGTCCTAGAAGTACCATAATGCTAAGCTAATGTAGCTTAATCCACACTTGTACTCATTACTCCAACCACAACATGCTAATTTGCCAAATTGTGACTCCTGTAATGTACATAAAACAGGTATTAGGTGTGTGTCTGTTGAGTCCTCTAAGCCTTGTTTGGTGTCTCTGCACACCATCAGAAAAACTCTCGAGGTTTGTTACTCGTTAGCTCGCCCTTAACTGTTTGTCTTTGCCAATTCCCCAAAGACCAAAGGATCCCTTTAATCTGAATAAACAGCCAGGTTATTTATCATAGCTGCTGTTGTTAACATTAATGAGCTTGTACTGCGGATGTCTTTAATTACATGGTTTACTGTTGGAGAGACGCACGCCGAGAGAAATTAATCACTTTAATATCACTGATTACATGAAGCACCTTTTACCTTATATGTGGCCTATTGTGTATAAAACATGTAGTACCTTCATGTGCCAGGTGCTTAATTTACTCAGTCTCATTTAATCACACTGATCTGTTTAGAAACGATCAATTTACAGCTCTACCAAACTTAGCTGCTACCAGTAATCTACCAATTAAACACCAGTCAGGTTAGCTGAGGTGAAACTATCCAGTTAAAAAGTTCAAAAACTAACATAGATACAGAATTTAAATGCAGCTGTTTGTAGACAGTGTTGAGATAAACTCTTCACAACTGACATTTTTAATTTGCTTCCATATTTATCTTGAATCTGCTCTGAACTTCGGTTGGATAATCCCAGAATTTTTGTCACATAACTGAACTAATAATGGCTTTTCGTTTTTACAAAATCTGTTTAGAGAAAACTGCAAAATATCACATTTTAAACTTAGATTTGGTTAAGTTTTCCAATGGAACAGCAAGTCATTGATGAGTAGTTCAAAGACTGTCAGAAAATTGGAAATAGGACGATTCTTTGGGTTTTTTTGCTGATAAATGCTGCAGGGGGAAACATTTTTAAAAAGATTGTAGTCAACATTACAAAAGTAACAAAAAATTCAACATGAAAATGCATCTTAAAAGAACATTTCCTATTTCAGTGATAGAAGTATTGCACAAATATTGACCAGACTGTCAAAAATGAATACTGTTTATATTTTACATTGTGATTTCATTGGCACCACAGAAAACCTACCCAGGAATTAGCCTGGTTCTTAAACCCTGTGAGCATTTACAACCTCATCTTCATTCCAGAGGGTTAAATGTGTTTGCTGGAGGTTTCTGTGTTACTGAGCAGTCGTTTTCTTGTTCCAGAGGATACAAACCATCAGCGCCACGGATCCTGACGAGCCGCTCGCAGGACATCGCTTCTTCTTCGGTCTTGCACAGGACGCTGCTGGAAAAGCCAACTTCTCTGTCCGTGACAACAAAGGTAACAAACTCTGAGCTGAGGAATCATCTGTAAAAAGTTCCCATGAGGCATGTATACATGGTGACAAACTGTTAGAACTGCACTGCGGATGTTTTATTGATATCTCACATGGCACATGTAGACTGTGAAATATTCATGCAGGTTATTGATGGCTGCATAGTAACCGGATATTGTGTTGTTGTCAGACAACACGGCCGGGATCCTCACACGGAGGAACAGCTACAGCAGCCTCCAGAAGAGTGTCTACCACGTCCCCGTGGTCATTTCTGACGGAGAGTTCCCCATGCAGAGCAGCACCAACACACTGACCATCAGGGTTTGCACCTGCGACCGCGAAGGCAACATGAAGCTGTGCAATGCCGAGGCACTGACGGCGAGGGCAGGACTCAGCACTGGAGCCCTGGTGGCCATTTTGCTTTGCGTCATCATCTTGCTCAGTGAGTAGCGGCTGCTCTGGGAACACATTTATTTTTCAGGTTGAGCTGTATTTAACCAGGGAGGCTTCACTGACAACCGGAATTTAGAGCTTCTTCCTAAAGCAAAGCGACCACTAGCAGGTGTTAAAGAGACAGTTTTATAGTTCGCCCCTTAATTTGATTTATCACTTCCTGTGGGTGGATAATCCTGCCAGTGACCACAGCTGTCTTTTTAATTTGATTCCAGCAGCAAAGATCTACAGCATCTCAGCTGGCTGAACAGGACACTGTGCTTTATTCAAATGTGGGCTTTATTTTATTGCATAGAACCACTGCCTGATGCAGCTTTCAAAGCCAGATTTTGAACATGTATAAAGCAGCAAGCAGTTAATTTCTATGTAAAGCTATAGAGGAGTATTAGTATTTTTAGCAAAAAGCAAAGCCACACTTCCTCTGTGAGTGTTGTGATTCCAGCAACATTTTGTGTGCATGTGAGTCCCTCCCACTGAATCTGACCATACCAAAAAGTGCAGTCCAATGTTCACCCAATGCCCCATAAAACAAAACAACACAAAATTATTGTATTTATGTTATGTGCCTAATTTAGGTACAGTCCCTTCATTCCAACTTAGTCATGATCTTTATGTCTGTTTCCACACTTGAGGAAGCAGAAGTGAAAGAAAGACGAGAGCTGCAACACAGTAGTAGAAAACACATAAAACACCCAAAAGTCCAGATTAACTTTCTTAGCCTCCAGTTTGATCAGACTAGTTTATTATTGAGTATCTGCCCGTATCAAATCCCAATCTGACATCAATTTCGTGCATAATACACTTCAAGCATTTCAGATTAGTTATAGCATGTGGGTGTGCCGCTTGTATTGTTAAATAATATAGTGTCCAGAGGAGACAGGCAGCGTTGTGTTATCAAGCAGAGAGCATTGTGGGAGTTTAAGTAAAATAAGGGCACCGTGACAAAGTCTCCAGTGATGCTTAATGACCTCTGACTGCTGCATTTATGTTAAATGAAGTTGGGATTAACTATGTTAGCGGTTCCTACATCCAAGCGGCATGTGTCTAGTCAGCTATTGTTGCATTTATTAACCATTTGATGCACAATATGGGTCATGAGACCCATATTCCATTGAATATGGGTCACTTTTAACCCATGTTGTTCATCAAAGGGTTAAGAATTTTATTTATGACACTTGTGTGACATGAAGGATTGGACTTGTGATATTTGTGCTGATACTCATCGGTTAAATATTTATTTAGAATTCTTTGGGTCCAGTTGAGCACTGTACTGCACTTTCTGTCTTTCTGTTTAACAACGAAGTGTTGGGAGTCACTTACTCTATTTATAAACATAGGGAGTGCCTCACATGCACTAACATAAAACCACAACCAGCAACCACCAAAACATCCAACAGAGAAGCTCAGACAGAGGGAGTATGACTTCATTCTATACAAAGGAAACAATAGTTGTTGCTATCAGTAGTGCAGCAGGATTAGCTCAAAACATACCTTTACTGCCAATTCCATTAGTCATAACAAACTATAGATGCTTCAGCTATAGTATTCATGCCTACAAATCACTGCTTTCTTGAAAATGCAAAAGAAAACAACTTCACAACCACAATCAGTTATTGCTTTTAGACACTAATAACTGTGTTTTCATTGAGGCCAGGATGCAGTTCTGCAACTGTATAATCAATGATTCCATGTTTGCCTTGAAGAGACAGTATTGTTTGTTGAAGTGGATTGTATAAGGTACTTATTCATGGTCAAAGTACTACCTACATTCGACCACACTGAATAGAATAATGTTACCTTGCTGGCAGACAGCCCTTTCGTATTTGTGTGCATCAGCGCCGTGGACTGGATTATACTGCTGATCTGTGAAATAATACAGTATGTAACGTGTGTGTTTGAAAGTTCTGGAGATAAAATGTAGTGCTAAAGGACAGGGCTGTGTATCGGCAAGGGAAACTGGTGAGAATATTCTAAATATAGCACACGCTTAAACGGCGATTGAGTTTCTTAGGTGGCTGAAATACATTTTGCTGCTGACCTCGTTCACTGCTTAGCTTCCCTGCCAGCAGTCCTCTCTGCTGCTTCAAACTGGGGGCGTGTTGATCTACTGTACATCTGTGGATAAGTACCCACACAAGCCCACTTCAAAGAACCATCCCTTTAAGTCAGAGAGGCTGGGTCACCTCCAAGTCATCACTCACATGTCATAATGCTCCTTAATGGCACTGAAGTTGACTTTGTAGCACACACACTTCATTCTGCTATGTACTTCAACTGGCCTCCTATAGGTTCTTAAGCAGCAGTGGCCCTGAGGAGGGAGGAATACATAATGCATCCTTGTGGTAGCAGAGGCTGCTCTACAAAATCAGACAAAGTCCCTGAACATCAGTGAACACTCATGCAACATCAACAATTCCCCCTGGATGGTTGCCGGCCTTCAGAACAAGGAGAGGGAGCAAAGAAACAACAGCAGAAGTCACCAAACTCTCTTTGTTTGCTCTCTTTGTTTTCCCTGCAGTGATCGTGGTGCTGTTCGCTGCCCTGAGGAGGCAGAGGAAGAAGGAGCCTCTGATCATCTCCAAAGAGGATGTCAGAGACAACGTCGTCAGCTACAACGACGAGGGCGGTGGCGAGGAGGACACCCAGGCCTTCGATATCGGCACACTGCGAAACCCAGAGGCCATCGAGGAGAGCAAACAGCGGCGGGACATTGTGCCCGAGACCTTCTACCCTCCGGTCCGACGGCCAGTTCTGCCCCCGACCCGGGACAATAACGGGGACGTGAGGGACTTCATCAACCAGAGGCTCCAGGACAACGACAGTGACCCGACGGCGCCGCCTTACGACTCCCTCGCCACCTACGCCTACGAGGGCAACGGCTCGGTGGCGGAGTCCCTCAGCTCCCTGGAGTCGGTGACTACCGAGGGCGACCAGGACTACAACTACCTGAGCGAGTGGGGGCCGCGGTTTAAGAAACTGGCGGACATGTACGGGGGCGATGACAGCGACAGGGATTCCTAACAAGAGCCTTGGCACACAGACAAGGAAGTAATGTAGAAAACTTTCGGGCAGTTCTGGTGCATGTGCGGTGAGTTAAAGGACAGAGGAAAGAGCTCGGTTTCGTCCAAAGCGCTCTTTTGCCGCCTTTGACCACCATTCATTGTCCCTCCGGTGACCAGACGTAGGCTTTGTGTGTCCAGTCCGTGTTAGTTGCGTTTTTGCGAGGGCACAGTAAAAAGAGACTTTGTGTCGAGACTTTTTTTGTGTGTGTATATGGGGTGTACACGAGGCCCAAATATATCTATACTGATATTTTTTTGTTTTAGTTTCTTTTGGTTCGTTTTTTTCCAAAGCTGCCTGTGATGGACACGCTCTACAAGCAGTTTTGTAAACCAACAGATATGCCTATGTATTTTTCAGTGTTTCTGGGACAAAAACATGCTGCATATTGTGAGTTCTATCTTAGCTTGTGTATGTACGGTAACATGATACGATACGCTGTACAGTTGTTTTGTTTTTCTAGGGATTTCTATCTTCCGAATGATCCCCCCTCCTTTTCAGCGACGGTTGCCTCACATTAACCACCCTTGAGTTTGAGCCACGGGAAGAATGTTGCACCGGATTGGACAGGAGAGGAGCAAAAAGCAGAGAATGTTCTTCAAAGTAGCAGTACAGGATTGTGGGATTTGTGGCTTCAGAAACGCACCACTTTGTCATTTTTTCAGCTTCGAGCATCCGCTGTGAGGTGAGCCCAAATACCAAATATTTCCATCTTGAGCTGAATGTCGTCAGAGCAGGTTTTTGAGAAGTGAAGTACACAGCAGTGTTATTTTCTACGCTACAATAAAGATTCTAGGCTCAGTTAGAGGAAAATACTGGTACTGTCAGCCTTTTTTTTTTTTTTGCTCACTTTACCCCACAAATGTTGGAGGATCAGTAAGTCGAATCAGTGCCGAGACGATACAGCTGAGCTTGAAACTACAGCATCGAATTACATTAGTTACTATTAAAATTCATTACGCAGTTTTATTTTCTTCCCCTAAATGGTTCGTTTTATCCGTTCAAGTGATGAAGGAAAAACAGGATTTGAATCAGTGCAACAAGCAGCAGAAACAAGTATTTCAAATTTGATTCTGTCCGTCTGTAAAGTCCAATAAATTAATTAACAGTTGCCTTAAATTACAAAAGTCAAATCTACACAATTACAAACTAGATGTTCTCGTTTTTGGGGTCAGACTGTTCTCATAAGGAAATAAAGTATAAATGTACCACATGACCTTCCTTAGTTTCAAGTTTTTCTTTAAGATAAAATTAAGGTTAGGTATTGCTTGTATTTGGGCTGCACAGTGGCGTAGTGGTTAGCACTTTCGCCTTGCAGCTAGAAGGTCCCTGGTTCGCGTCCCGGCTTTCCCGGGATCTTTCTGCATGGAGTTTGCATGTTCTCACTGTGCATGCGTGGGTTTTCTCCGGGTACTCCGGCTTCCTCCCACAGTCCAAAAATATGCTGAGGTTAATTGATTATTCTAAATTGCCCGTAGGTGTGAATGTGTGAGTGCTTGTTTGTCTATATATGTAGCCCTGTGACAGACTGGTGACCTGTCTAGGGTGTCCCCTGCCTTCACCTGAGTCAGCTGGGATAGACTCCAGCCCCCCCCGCGACCCTAGTGAGGATTAAGCGGTGTATAGATAATGGATGGATGGATATTGCTTGTATTTGATCGATTCTGCTCATTGATTCCGGTTCTTAAGATTCTTACGACAATCCTCCTTTCACATTAATGTTGTACTTTATTATAAGTTACAGAAGGGGTTTTCCCCGTATTGAGTACTTTGAGTAACAGTTTCAATGCAAGACTTCTACAATGTGGGATTAGTACTTCCATCTTCATAAACACTTAAAAATCACAAGAATTAATGTAGTTACTGTGTTTTTTACACAGCTGCAACTTATGAGCCACTAAAACCGATAAATTCTATGTAAAGCCCAAAATTGATGCCAACGCTGCAACTACAAGAACAACAGTCTTATTCTACAGAATACATAAATTCCAACCTATTCTTGGCCTCTGAAAGGACTAGAAAGTAGCATAATAACAACTAGTGGACTTCACAGTTTGAGAAACTTTGACTACTTTTACTGTAACAACAGTGAAGTCTATTTGTTAAAAGTGGGGCTGGAACTAACAATAACTTTCAGTCTCAATTGTTTTCTCAATCGATTTGTAATTTGATCTCTAAAATGTCAGAAAAAATTGTGAAAAAATGAACAATAACTTTGGTGAAACTAATAAATGATCTAAATTGTTGGCATTTTAGTAGTTGCAGCTCTATTTTTGTTGGCCGTAAGTTTGAATCTAATGTTGGTTGGCGGATAAGTTAATAGTTGACAACTGATCAAATAGTGGTTACAGCTCTGCTTTTGTTGTTTTTTTGAATTATTGTTTAAAATATAGAAAACAAAAGTAGTGTAGCTTCCTAACATTGGCTGTGTTGCTTTTAATGTAACTCAGTGTTAAAGGTGGACCCACTAGGTCATCATCCATTCGGAATCTAAGAATTTTTCTCCAAATAGCTGGCAGTAAAGTTAATAGTTGACAACTAATTCATCAATTGTTGTAGTTAGAAGACAGTCACAGAAACTGTTAGATTTACAATTTATCAAGACAAATGTTCATTTCTTTAGGACTAATCAGAAAAATTTGTTCAGGAACCGATGAGCAGAATTGAAATCAAGTCTTCTCGATAACTACTTTTGAAACATTTCTCGATGCCCAACCTGATAAAAGTCTTGTTTGATGGATATCGTCTGTCCTGCGCAGTGGAATGTAAAGTAATGTAACATAGCAGTTCAAACATGCCAAAAAAATAAAAGCAAACTAACACCAGTATTCCCCTTTAAAGTCATTACTGTACTCTTTCGAATGTTCAGGCCTCACCCGGCTGATTTCCTCTGGGACAAACAGCCTTTTCCATAAAGATGCTCGTCGAGGAGCACCTGACCTTTGAGTGGAATTAGGTTCTCAAACCCAGAAGGTTTCGTCCTCATCTGGGCGAAGAAGGTCAGAGCGCCATCCTGCAGCAGAAACACAAATCTGAGGAGTGACTCTGAAAACAAAGAGGACGTGAAAATGAATCTTAAACATTATCAAATTACTTTGAGACCTCCAATAAACAGCTTGAGAGGGAGGGCAGGTGGGAAAAAAACGCAAAAAAATAAAACAAGCTGTGCCCTCGCTTTAGCTAAAGGCCAAACTGTAAGGAGGCTGACATTTATCAGGCATTTCAAATGGTAATAACAAAACACAATGACATAATTGCCATTTTTTCTTCTTCTGCTCTCCATCAGCCCAATAAACAACCCAATTGATAAGACGGAGGATGTCGGGGGAAGGAGGAGAACGCTTTGACACTCATGTACATGTGTTCCCCTTGTTTTGTTTATTAGCTTGTAGCCGGAGCTCCCATTGTGTGAAGTGGCCATTTTCCGAGTGCGGCGGTGTTGCCATAAGCATTTAATAGGTTTAAAAACCCTTCAGTCTAAAAGGAAAACTGCTTCTCCACCTCAAGGTACAATGTGAGGTCTCAAATGGAAATCAACATGACAGTGGCACTCACCGAAAGTGGCTCTTTTTCTTCGGTCTTCACCATTTTTCCGTCTTCATACGGGGTGTCAGCATATCGCCATTACGAAGACGCTCTTGTGTTTTCCTATGGAGAGTATAATTGCCTCCGAGCATTGGCGCCATGCTCGGCTGAGATAACAGGAAACAGGTTTTTTGTAATGTTTTTTTTTTTTTTGAGGCAACTAGATGGTGACAATGATGTCCCCTTTATTCTCCAGATACAATAGATCTGTGGTTGTTGGTGTGTAGACTCAGTCGGGCCTCCGGGGCCTCGACTCCACTACGCTATATTATGTTGGTGACAATGTGATCGAGCAGTTGAGTTTTGTCAATGTAGAAGCAAAAATCGGAGCGGTTGTGGTAGTGTAAGGGGCCATTCATCGATCTGCTTTGTAAACCGTGATATTTTGTACTGAATATTTATATGACACAATTAAATATCTTTAAAAATCCACCGTCTTTGTGAGTTTTTTTTTCAGGAAAACGTGACAGCAGTGATCTAAACTCCCTCTCAGGTGTGTTATCTTCAGTAAATCTGAGTATAAAAGACTCCAAGTCTGTGTGTCAGATAGTTATTAATGTGACGGCCGTCGTTAAATAGCTGGATCCAGAGGCGACTGAAGCTGAGGAAATTGTTAATTAGACAATCTATAATTAAGATCTGTTACACAGCCAATCGGATTTAGAGAGAGGTTTAAAAAAAAGGGGAAAAAAAAATCACATTTTGATTATTAGAGGATGAGTGGCAGATGTGAGGCAGATGGTGACACTAGTGGATGAATGTAATTGACTCAAGCCTTTTAATACAAAAGAGAAAAATAAATCAGATTGGATGGAACAGAAATCTGGGACTTTACAGTTGTGATTTAATGTTTAACAGTTTTTTTGTTTTTTTTCAGTTTTTGGCATTTGTCAGTAACACTTTGAGGTTGTTTAAAACTCACTTTATATTTAATTATGAGTCAACAAACACAAACGTGAGAGAACATAAGGCCACCTTTGACTCAGCATAAAACATGATGCCTTCATTTCTAATTCTGTTTGCCTTCTGTCCCACTTTTACTTTGAAAATTGTGGACATGAAAAGTAATTTCACTCTTAAATGTTTGTTCGTCTTCACCTGAATCTCATCCACAGAAAAAACAGTCCATCATCGTCGTCGACTCAAAGCTCTCGCCTGGAGGCGAGGTTCTGACCCCGCCAAAATAAAAGCGCCGTCACTTCCTGGCCTCCTCCACCTCGTCGGTCTCCTTCTCCTGCCGCTCCCGCTCTCGTCTCATCTCCTTCAGCTCCTGTCGGTATTTCCGCTCGATGAAGCGCTTCTGATGAGCCATCTGTGGGAAGTTATCTGGTGCAGGGTGTGGAGAGGCAGAGCGGGAAAACAGAGAAAGTCGACCAAGGAGAACAGATAAAGAGACACAGAGGCAGAGGTGTGAAGAGACAAGGTCAGTTTCCAACCAGGCGGCAATTTAGGGGCTCAAATTGCAGTGACTGGAGTTTGCATAACAAGTGTCTCACTGCTGTCACTTTGGTCAAACGGGTGAAAGTGATGCAGGCAGCGGCGTGGCGATTAAATTGCCCCTGCATTGTTATTTCATTAATAATGATGAAGTAACAAAGAATTAGACAGGCCTCGTTTGGTTTCAGCACAAGGACGAGATCTGATAACATAATTACTAGTGAACATTTCTAAATGAGATCTGGAATAAGATGGTTCAGTGTGACAGTGCACAGAAAACAGACGTTAACATATAGACTCTATTAAAAGCTTTAGCTACAAGAGCCTCTCATTTTTTTAACAAAACATTTTACTTTTTATTATAGTACTGATTTTTTATACAATACTACATTATGTTTTTTTTCACTATTTTAATATATTTTTTAAAAATATTTGTTTGCATTTTTATTATATATCTAGTTTTTTAAAACAGTACACAATGATTTTTTTGTACAGTACTACCCTATTTTTAAAAAAATATTTTGAATTAAAATTTATGAGCTTTCAACTTTTTTAATTATTGAATTATGTTTATTACTATGTTACCATTTATTATTGTACCATACTATGATTTTTTTGCATACTTTATTTTTGCATATTTTTTTAAAAAGCATATAAGAACAGGATTTTTTATAACATAATATACTATGGCATTTTTGCAAAATATATATATTTTTTATACAATGGTATGTTAGTTTTATAATATACAATACTATGGCATTTCATAACATGACTCTTTTTTATAACGTATTATATTAACATAAAATGTCACAAACATTTCTCAGTGAGATCTGTAATAAGACAGACATAAAACAGAGATGTTCACATATATTCCAGCACAGACAATCTTTAAAAAGCTCTCAGAACCTCTCATTTCAGACTTCATTTAAATCTGACAAATGCTTCTACTTGGCGCTCAACCAGCAAACTGCAGAAAATCATGAATGCAGCGTTTGGCTAGCAGAGCCATTACTTAGTAAAGAGAAGTTCTGAAGCCTTGATTTGGGTTTTCTGCTCGCTGCCAACTCTGCTGGAGCCTTTTCCAAATCTGGTAAAACACATAGAGAGCCAGAGCAAATATGATGAGAGCCGAGGAACAACCAGACTAGTAAAATACTCGAGACTAAAGGTTTGAAAACTTCTTTCCACGAACACTGTTTGAAAAAGTTAACATTTGTTTGTCACATACTTGTAGAAACAACTACAGCAGCAATAATAATTATCACATTTTGATGGCATACTTTCCTATGATGTTTTTTTGATATTTTTTGTCGACATACTATACTATGATGTTATTGTGATACTTTTTACGACATACTATACTATGTTTTTGTGACATTTTTGACAACATACTATACTATGACTTTTTGACAAAATTTTTGTCAACATACTACAACTGACATTTTTGTGATGTTTTTGTCGATATACTATATTATGACTTTTTTGGACATTTTTGATGACATACATTTTTGTGATATTTTTGGCGACATACTATACTATGACGTTTTTTAAGACATTTTTGTCGACATAGTATACTTTAATGTTTTTGTGATATTTTTGTTGACATACTATGACTTTTTTGTGATACTTTTGTTGACATACTATACTATGACTTTTTTGACAACATTTTTGACGACATACTAAAGTGTAACATTTCTGACGTTATTTTTAACAACATACTGTACGATGACGTTTTTGTGACTGTTATCATTTGCTGTTGTGTGCATGGTGTTGTTTTCTGTGATGTGTGCATGTCGAATATTCAAATAGAGTTGCGCTGCACCACCGCCAGGATTGGACGACAGGAGGTGGGGTTGGCGCAGGATTGGTCGGGCTGCCGAGGAAAACCAGGATGACGTTGCCTCTGGGTCAGAGAGGGACAGATCAGCGGGCCATCCTCCATGCCGTCCAGACCGACACATATCCAGCACAATTTGTTTGTTGTATAGCAGAACAAGATACTGTAGTGAGCTGCTACTTTTTGTTTTATTCATGTTCACCTGTTTGAGTTAGAGAGGGAGGGAAGACTTTGTATTTAATTTTGTCCTTTTATTTTGATAGGTAAGTCGACCTCCTTAGGACTAGTGTGGTTTTGTTTATTTTTGGCGTAAAGCTCACCCCTAATTCATTTACACCTTACCTTTGACTTGTTTTTGTTAACCTCAACCTTTGCTTTTCGAGACACATTTAATGTAAATTCTTTGAGAAAACGCTGTGTGTGCTGCTTCAGACACATGTAGTCAGGCACTTCATGTTGCGTTCAGTAACCCCTAGGCTGGGCTTAACAGTGACATGTTTGATTACGTACTATGATGTTTTACATACTATACTGTGAATTTTTGTACATACATTACTATGACTTTTTTACTATGGCCTAATATACAATGAGATATTTGTTTCCTGTGAAAATTGATTTTACAACATGTAAAGGACTTGGGTCAAAATTGATTGTTTAGCATGTGAAATGCATAAAAACAAACTTGATTTAAACTGGTATTGATGTCATTTTTTTAGCAACACTACATGATGACATAAAATACCTTCCTATGTCGGATTTTGACATTCCATATTATGATCATTTTACGAATGTGTTACACTTTGATATTTCTATAAGTTAAGACAACAATTTTATGACATGACTTTTTTTCACAGACAACTCCAAACTATATTATGCTATTTATTTATTTATTTTTTTAAAATAAGACATATCATGTCATACATGTTTTTTCACCATTTTTGGCCACATACTAAAGTATGACATTTTGGTGACACTTTTGACCACATACTAAACTGAAATTTTTTTGACACTTTTGACCACATACTATGGTGTTTTTTTTTGCCAAAATTCATGATGATTTTTTTTTGCATAGAAAACCTTCCTGGAGTGTTTTTCACGCTCTCCTTTACATTATTTCATCTTATGGCACGTTTTTACAACATGTTCGAAAAAATGCATTTTTTTTCAACATAGTATAGTAAGGCGTTTTTT